>NW_025849093.1:504496-544967 GCF_002878395.1 Capsicum annuum
TTGGCTACCATATTTGCCTTACCCGGATGATAGTAAAGGCTCATGTCATAGTCTTTCAAAATCTCTATCCAACGCCTTTGCCTGAGATTTAGTTCTTTTTATGAGAAAACATACTGTAAACTCTTATGGTCAGTGAAAATATTAACATGCACCCCATAAAGATAATGCCTCCAAATTCTAAGCACAAACACCACAACTGCTAATTCTAAATCATGAGTGAGGTAGTTCCGCTCATGCACCTTGAACTGCCTAGATGCATAACACACCACCTTTCTGTGTTGCATAAGTACACACCCAAGTCCTACACGAGATGCATCATAGTACGCAATAAAAACCTCTGTACCTTCTGAAAGAGTCAAAACAGGAGCCGTAGTCAACTTATCTTTCAACTTCTCAAAACTATTCTCACAAGTGTAAGACCATCAAAACTTCACCTTTTTCTAAGTCAACTTAGTAAGTGTATCAGCTATAGAACAGAAACTCTCTACAAACCTCTAGTGACACCCTGCCAAACCCAAGAAACTCCGAATGTTAGTTGGAGTCATGGGTCTGGGCCATTTCTTTATTGCATCAATCTTTTGGGGATCAACCTTAATCCATTCACTAGACACAATGTTCCCCAAGAAAGCAATAGCATTCAGGCAGAATTCACATTTGGAGAATTTTGCATACAACTTATGATCTTTGAGGGTCTGAAGAACAGTGCGGAGGTCATTGGCATGGTCCTCCTCACTTTTAGAGTAAACCAAGATGTCATCAATAAAAACTATGCCAAACAGGTCTAGGAACTGACAGAAAACCCTATTCATTAGGTCCATGAAAGTGCAAGGGCATTAGTCAATTCGATGGACTTGACTAAGAATTCAAAATAACCGTATCTGGTTTACAAAACTATTTTGGGAATATCTGACTCTCTAACCTTCAACTGATGGTATCCCGAACGAAGGTCTATCTTTGAAATGCACTATCACCCTGAAGAAGATAAAAAAGATCATCAATCCTAGGAAAAGGATACTTATTTTTAATCGTTACCTTATTCAGCTGACGGTAATCTATGCACATACGCAGGGAACCATATTTCCTTTGTATGAAGAGTACAAGTGCACCCCAAGGAGAAACACTAGGTCTAATAAAACCCTTATCTAGGAGATCTGCTAGCTGTTCTTTCAACTCTTTTAAATCTGCAGGAGCCATTCTATATGGAGGAATAAAAATAGGACGGGTATCTGCAAATACATCAATGCCAAAATCTATCTCCCTATCAGGTGGAATTCTTGGGAGATCATCTGGAAAAACTTTTTGGAATTCATTTACTACTGGGACCAACTGAAGGGGGAGACTTTTGGCGTTAGAATCTTTAACCCAAATAAGACGGTCTCTGAGATAAGGTATGAAGTGCCCTCTAGGTGCTAAGGAATGCCCCTCCCACTCTATTACTGGCTCATTTGGAAAATAAAAGGTAACCTTTCGGGTCCTACAGTCTAGTATGGCATAACACCGATGGAGCCAGTCCATCCCTAGGATAGCATCAAAACCAACCATATCAAGTTCTATGAGGTCTACTACAGTATCCTTACTAAGAATAGACACAACAAAATTTTTGTACACCCTTCTAGCCACAATTGAATCTCCCACCAGAGTGGAAACAGTGAAAGGTTCAGCAATCTTATCGGGTTCAAACCCAAAACCAAAAGCCACATACGGGGTCATATAAGATAAGGTAGACCCGGGATCAAGAAATACATATAACTCATGGGAAAAGATTTGTAACGTACCCGTGACTAAGTTTGGTGAGGATTTCGCCTCCTGGCGATTAGTCAGAGCATACAGCCGGTTGCGACTGCTCCCAGCAGCTGAATTGGTGCCCTTTTAAGGCGGTGGTGGTGTAGAAGAGTTTGCCTGAGACTTAGCTCCAATAATATTCCTTCTAACAGAGGGACATACTCTTTGGAAGTGGTCTGTCTGACCACATGAATAACACACAGATGAGCCCAACTGACACCTTCTTAGATAATTTCTACCACAAGTATCACATCACCGATAATAATGTACTGCTGAGCCACACTACCTTGCGACTGAGTATCATGAGCCCTGGGTCCCTAGCTGGCCTAAAAACTCTGAGATCGTCTATCAACAAGAAGTCTGGGAGTTGGGGCACTAGCTACAGACTGTGTATTTCCCTAAAACTTCTTCTTTTGCCATTTGTTACCCCAATTACCACCCTGCAACTGACTGGGGTTCTGATCCATTGATCTGGCTCACTTTACCTGCCGGTCTTTCTCTCTAGACTCGGCTATCTTCTTCTTCTTCTTCTCCTCAACCTGCTGCATGTGGACTGTCAACCTAGTCTAATTCCCTGTTTAGCATCACCCCTTGACATTCAAGCACTAGATCATCTGAAAGGCCGGAATCAAACTTTCTTATTCGGGCCCTCATACTGCTTGTTACCTCAGGAGAATAACGGGTCAGTTGATTAAACTTTAAGGTATAATCCTAAACACTCATCTTACCCTGCTTAAGGTTCATGAACTCTCCACTTTAGGTTTCCTTAACTCTAGAGGAAAGAACCGATCAAGAAAAGCTTCCACAAACTCATCCCACACTATGGTCTCAGCACTGTCACCCTTCGCCTCTTCCCACTTATTATACCATTAGTTCGCTACATCCTTTAGCCGGTATGCCACTAACTCAACTACTTCTACCTGATCCACATGCCTCACTCTAAAAATCTTCTCTATTTCATCTATGGAATCTTGCGGATCCTCTTCTACCTTAGTGCCAATAAACTTAGGCGGGTTCATTCTCATGAACTGACCCACCCTAGTAGCTTCAAATGTAATAGGTGCAGACCCAATATCTTCTAATCGTTGGGTCTGATTAGCCACCAACTATGTCAGCATATGAATAGATTGTCTGAATTCTCCATTCAAAATATCCTTCTGAGTAGTATGGGGACGGTTAAAATTAGTTTGAGGAGCCCTAGGTGGACTGGTTGGGACTGGGGGGACTCTCAGAATAGGGGAAAGTTCTTGAGTGTGAGCTCTGTTACGTATCCTTATCCCATGAGTAGGACGGACTTCGTCCTCTTGAGCATTAATGTTGGTGCGATGGGTAGGCATAACTAGTTTTTTCAAAAAAGCAATAGATCATTGATTAGGGGACAGATTAGACTCTGAAGCATGAACTAAATCACAAAGAAGAGAAACATTCCTAAATGCTTAATAGCCTCCTACTTATAAGTGTGGTGTGCTACACACTCATAAACAAGACTCTACCTGACGCAATTTCATAGACACCCTAGGACCATGAACAGTGATTTGATACAAAGTTTGTCACGACCCGAACTAGGGCCTGGCCATGACGGACATCCCAAACCTTGAGGACCCGAAACGTCTCTCTCTCTATCTAGAAAGCATGCACACATTTATATAAATAATGAAGATGCGGAAACATAATCTGCTATGGAAACATAGTCAATTTTGAATTTAGCATAAGTATAAAAATTGAAAATCAACTACATCTAATAACATCTGACTCGTTCTGTGAAATCTCTACTATGGTAAAATTTAACAACTGTCTGAAAACTAGGACAAGGCTTCGAGTAGACCAAAACGATAATAAGGGATATAATTTGAAAGACGGGTCTTCTAGAATAAAGAAGGCTCACCAACTAATCACTGCAACTCTGTCTGACGAATCTACTTCCTTTCTGGACCCCTAGATTGAGCCTCAGGACCTAGAGGAAGGAGGAGCGGTCAATACAGATGTACTGGTATGCAAAGCAATCCAAAATAAAGCTTATATATAAATAAAATAGTTTGGAAAACATATTTGTCATAATATTATACATCAAGTGGCTTTAGAAACACATGGGCACATTTCTGAAAAACATGTGACCTGCCTGTCAATGCAAGTTCTAATCTGTATATTACTTCTGAGTTAGGTGGCACTCCCCTACAATTTTGATATTCCACAGGCGGTATGGAATATTTCATTGCCTCGACGGGATAGCCCCTAACCCAAGTGTGCCGCAAGGGTTGGAGTTCCTAAATCTGATATGCCACAGGGCTCTAGGCCAGCGTAATAAATAAACCCAAATCAGCAAAGCCTGGTTTTGGGAGATGATTTGTTTGATACTCACGCCTTCTTTGGGGAACCACCAAAACTCTCTTTATGCCCAATTTTATCCTATTCTAAATCATGCATGTTTCTATTTTCAACATCTGAAAAGTCTGATTTCAAACATGCATTAAATCTATTCTGAATTATCATGGTATAATCTGAATTGGTGTCGTCACACCAAGACTTTCAAGTCCTATTTCTGAGCCATAATGCATCATAAATAATTCTTTTATTAAAATACAATCCAAACCACCCAAACATGCAAACAATATAAAAGATTTCATGTTCCAAGAACACAAGTAAGAACTATATTGAGATTGTTCAAACATATGGTGGTCATATGCTTTTGCAAAAATCATGCACTCTTTAATTATATGAGTATTTTCACCATTTATCAATATGCACAACCATCTCTTTTGAAAACCATAAATCAACTTGTAGCATTAATCAAGATATTTCATATCATGCTTTTGAAGATACATTCAAAGCAATCCATATCATAAGGAAATTGAGAAAATCATACCAAGAGAGGGATTCATGTGCATCATGCTCTCAATTCATTCATAAATCATAAAGTATATATATATAATTTCAAATCAATTTGGGGAAGGTAAAAAGACCAAAACAATACCGTCAACATTTCTAAAATATGAATGTATCCATAAATCTGAAAACCCTTTTCTTAAAATCATGATTTCTATGCCCATGAGATTTTTAGGAAAACCACACGTACCTCAAAATAGGAAAACAATGGGTTTTTACTTGAAGCCTATGATCCGGGGATTTCGAATCTTCAATCAATTTTGAAAACCCATGGTTGAATCTTGAGTTTCTTGAAGTTCTTGTCTGAAGCTCTGGAGAGGATTCTTGATGATTTTGATGAAAGTAGGGTTAAGTTGCTCAAAAATACCTTAAATACTTTGTTTGTACGCTTTTTAAAGGCTAGGGAAAAGTCAAAATTTTCCTTAATGACTCCTAAATGGAATTGGAAATTTGAACTTAAAACCCCGATTTTGGGTGCCACCGTAACGCGCCACAATCGCGGTGGTCCACTTGAATTTGACGAGTGGGAAATTGAGTGCCTCCGTGATGGGCCACCATCGTGGAGCCCCACTAGAATTTGATGATTGTCAATTTGACCCTCTCCACGATGCGCTAGACAGTAAAATGACGATGTTTACGATTGGAACTTTAAATTATTCATAACTTCTTCACCAAGGGTCCGTTTGGATGAATCTTATATTGTTGGAAATCTAATTCAGTCATCTACGTAAAGAAAGGTTGAAATCTAGGAAATTCACATGAAAATTAATTTAGATCATTCTAAAAGATAATGCTTAGACTTTTCATGGACAAAATTTAGCTAAGAAGACGTCGGGGTGTTACAATATCACTTTATTACCAACTCAATCTCATGTAAAAAGATTCGGCTATGCATACATTCAATAAATCTCCCTTACTATATTTCTTGCCATTACGCCTCTAAACCCCCAGTTCCAACCATCTCAAAAATCAAAAAGATGAACAACAAGTTGCTAGTGAATCAAAATATTCATCACACGGCTTCACTAGACTTTGATTTTGTGTTTTGAACAAGAAAATGAGAGGAATGAAAAGGCTACTATGCTAGTGAGTTGAAAGAGCCCCACACAGCTTCACTAGACTTTTTGTTTCAACGACACTATGATAAGAAGATTACAAGACATAGAAACTTGACACACAATAATCAATGATCTAAGAATACATATCTTACTCTATATGAATAAAAATTTGAGTCAAATACTTCCCCTACAGACGACCATACAATCCACATATGCTACTAGCTACCACATTAGTTTATCACTAAATAAGGGTAAATCATCCTCAAATATCGGTTATTCAACTAAAATATTTATTTGCATAAAAGTCAACCTCACTCTGGCTTCTAACTTTGTGACTTCACATCACTAACTTCTTGGTCCAACATCACTATCAATAGGTCATGGCACCAATACTTAACTTATACTACTACTCGGGTAGAAATATAGTTCCAAAATTCTGCTACATATCATCCCCCCCTTAAGCATGACATTTGCAACATAAATTTTTTGAAAAGGACTGAATACACTTAATACCACAGGCTGAAAAGCATGATTTCATCAAGATAAAATTTCACACTAGAATCAATACACTTTGAAGCACTAATAGACTCTTCTCAAGTTCTTGCACAATTTTTAAAATCTTATATGATTCAATCAGAAAGAACTATGTCATTCAGACTCTAAACTTCTGCACTTGAATCACCCCAATAATGAGACATGTCTAAGAACATAAGAGTAAGGAAAGAATTAGGATGAATGTTACATTTGTATGGGCGATAACATAGTATGAATTAGAGTATGAAAGAGCATTCTGACCATATTTCACGAACTAGAACATGAAGAAAAAAAGACATTCCTAAATGCCTTGTAGCCTCCTGCTTATAAGTATGGCGTTGTATATACCCATAAACAAGACTCTACCCAATGAGATTTTACAGACAACCTAGGACCATGAACCATGCTCTGATACCAAGTTTGTCATGACTCAAACCGGTGCCCTGACCGTGACGGATATCCCGCACCATGAAGGCCCGAGAGCACTTCTAACTTGTAATCATATACACTATTCATATACAAATAGAAAATGTGAAAAATACATAATGAAATAGAATCATGGTCATAAGTCTGAATTCAATTTATAATATAGAAAGTAAATCCCAATAACAACTAGACAATGCCTAAACTAGTCTGCGAAATCTCTACTACATGATCAAATCGAAGTTGTCTGGAAACTGGGACAAGGCCCCCCGTAGACACATTATAAATGATAAATGACCGAAAACAACTAGGCCTTCTGAAATATAGAAGTCTCACCAATTGAACTCTGCACTTTTGTCGGAAGAAATCTACTACTTATCAGGACCCCTAGATTGAGCCTCAAAGCCTGGAAAGGTAAGGGGTCAATACAATTTTACTGGTACACAGAGAAAATCCAAAATAATAATTTATATTCAACATATATGAGAGCAATTTAAAATTAATTAATAAATATATCATATGCTAAGAAATCACACGGGCATTTTTGAAAGACTTTGTAAAATCATCTGAATTCTATGACACTCTTTGTTTTACTTCTACGTTAGCTGGTACACCCTATAATTTCACCGCTTTCACCCACTATCTTATATCGGTTGCTGCCAAGATAGGAGTACTACTAAGGGAAGAGCACACAAGTTCACACAGCAGGGTACCACAACCTCAATCAAGTCATTATGACATAGTTGGGCTCAAGATCAGAAAGAAGGGCTCCAAACCATAAGTCCCGATTTGGGATGACAAAATACTAGGTACACAAGATCACATAGCAGGGTACCAAGTTTCTGGGTTGGTAAATCATGGTTTCTAACATAGAGTCATTTGACTCGTGCTTCTTTTGGGTAACCACCGAACTCACATCAACCCAATTTTTGACTCTTTAATATATGTTTTCTCTTAAATAACACCCTAAAAACTCTAAATCTATTACAACATACATTCATATGGTATCATCATACCATTGACTTACAAGTCACATCTCTAAGCCATTATTAACATATTAAAATCTCTGTTTTCAGTTCCACCATATCAATAAATCAGTTCAAGAACTCCTTCTTTAAATTTATGTAAATACATAAAAGAAAACTTTCTCTTTGTCAACATTTTAATAATATGTGATGGTCATGTCCAATTACTCAATCACATGCAATTCTTTCTCTGTAAAACAAGAATATATGTATAACAAGAGACTCTCTCCCATCATCTCCAAATCATGTCAAATACTATGATATTGAAAAGATCACTTTCAAACCATTAAACATGTATTTCAAATCATTCCCAATAAGTTCATAAACTTAAATTTATCACAAGAGAGGGATTTCATAATTTGTGCTCTTAAACAATTTTCAATCATAATTTTTCATACATATACATATACATATAAATCAATTTAAGGGGATAAGGCTTAAAGGACAAAACAACCATATCATTAAAACATTTATGATGCATAATAAAAAATCATGAATTCCAAAACCCTTTTCTAAATTCATGCTTGATAATCTTTAAATCATGTTCTAGTGTTTACAAGCACTTGTAGTTTTTAGGATAAACCCCACATACCTTAAATTAGAATCTTTTGAATGAAATCTAGCTTTTGGGATGCTATATGTACAAATGATGGGTGCTTCTTGTAGCCTTCGTAATGGAGATTCCAAATTTTGAAGAATTAAGGAAAACCCACGATTTAATCTTGAGATATATTGATCTTTGGGTTGAAACTCTAAGGACTGTTCTTGGTGTTGGGAGAAAATACCCTTATTTTGGTATTTGGGGGATTTAATCCCATGTTATGGATGAATAAGGGGTGGAAAATACCACTTTTGCCCCTTAAGATGCAAAAATAGAACCTAGAAATTGGGTGCGTGTGATAGAGCATTCATCGTGCGCTAATCGTACGATGCTACTGTCTCGGTCTCAAAAATAGCCATAACTTTTCTCTCGGATAACGGATTTTGGCCAAATCAGTATCGTTGGAAAGCTAAGTTGAAGAGATTTCATTATATAGTAGGCCTATAATTCATTATATACAAAGTGTTATATCCAATTTAAGTTGACCCAAGTTTCGGCGCTCACTCAAATCGAACAATAGGAAAGCTTTCAACTCGTCCTTGAGTTTAAGGACCTCTATGATCTCAATTCATGCTCAAATAGTTTCCCACACTACATAATTGATGAACATACCAAATTTGTGTAGGATTTATGTTTTTTGGATCATCTACTCAAAGAAATGACAGTTTTTGTTCTTTCTCGATATGCGGTGTGTTATATTTTACTTGTGGTTTTCTTATTCTGTATAAATCAAAATGTAACGCCCCACAATTTGGGCTTCAATATAGAACATGATTTCGATGCGTTGCTAATCCCAAAGCCATAAAATCCTATGCCAATACGGCATGTTAATTATTGTGTAGCATGTGAATCCGCTCGAGCTTGAATTTAGACCATAGAGGTCCTTCAACTCAAGGACGAGTTGGAAATATTTCAATCGACTAAGTTTTAGTAGATGTTGTAAAGTGTGTCAGATTCCATCAACCATAACTTTCTGTATATGTTGAATTAGGAAGCCTACTATGTGTCAAATGATAGGTATTCGAGTTAGCTTTCCAACGATACCAATTTGGCTAAAATCCGACACCCGAGAAAGGAGTTATGGCCCTTCAAGGTGATAAGCATCGCCTAACCAATCGCCTATGGCCACTGGAAAGCATAGGCAATAGCCTAGGCGGCGCCTATGCAAACATAGGCGATAGCCTAGGCGGCGCAAATGTGAACATAGGCAACAGGATGGGCGCTGCCTATGTAAAGAATTCTGGTGATTTAAACACTCCGTGTTGAGGACAAAGTGGTCTTTTTCCACCCTTACTTAGCCCTAAAACACGAGATTTAGTTCAAAGGACCCCAAAATACATATTCTTTCATCAAAAGTGCTCAAGATTCTCCTTAGGGTTTCAAAATAAAAATCTAACTAGCTCAAGATTTGACCATAGGGTTTCAAAGATAATTACATATTTGGAATCACCAATCCGCAACCTTCAAGAAACATCTATTATCCTTTGAAATAGAGGTATGTGGGGTTATCCTAAAAATCTCATGGGCAGTTTGAATCATGTTTTTCAATGGGGGTTTTGAAATTATGAATATAGTTCTGTTTCGAATGCTTTAATGATGTTGTTTTGATCTTACAGGCCTTTTCTCGAAATGATTTGATATATTGTCTATGTAATTGCATATGATTTGCGATGATGTTAAATTGAGAGCATGAATTATTTGGGATCCCTCTCTTGATATGATGTTTTAAATTTTCATATGATATGAATGGTTTTGAAATCATCTTTAAAAGCATGTCATGAAATGTTTTGAAAAGTGCTATGAAATGATATGATTCTCGACTTTCAAAGAGAGGGTTGTTTTGTTCATAGTGAAGAATATTGCATATGATGATTGAATGAAGAGATTGATATGATATTGATAACTTGCAAGTCGGGTATGATGACACCCTATAAAGTATGATATGTGAAGGATTATGAAGTGAGTTTAAATGCATTGATTTTAAATGAGATAGGTCGTTTCTCGAAGAAAGCATGAGTCAATTGATTCTACGCTAGAAACTGTGTTTGCCGACTCGGGAACTTAGTACCATGCTTTGTGGTCTTGCATACCTGATATTATATTATCCCAAATTGGGATTATGGTTAGGAGCCATGCTTTGTGGTCTTGTGCACTACCATATTTTATTTAGGTTAGGACACCATGCTTCGTGGTCTTGTGTGTCTCTCCCTTACTTATACTCTAATCTCAGCAGCAACCGAGGTTTGATAGTTTGTGTAAACTATGTAGGGTATTCCACCTAGCTCAGTTACATTTCATTATTGTTGAGAAAAACTATTTCATTACACCCATGTTCTTTCAAATGATTTGATACGAAATTGCTTTATAATGGCTCTCAACTATATTTTGTAAGAATATTATGTTTTTCTTTGATATCTCTGCGTGCCAGTACTTTTGTGCTGAACCCCTCCCCTCTCTAACCTCTCAGGTTTAGAGGCCCAGTCTAGGGGTTAAGAGAATCAATAGAACTTTCAGACAGAGCTATAGAGATAAATGGTGAGCCTTCTATATTTTGGAAGGTCTTATGTCCTGCAATCCCTTTTATCTTATGTTCAGTTTTTGGGTCTACTGGGGCTTTGTCCCAGTTTTCAGACAGACATTGTTTCAGTCATTTGTTAGAGATCTTCGCATACAGTTGTTCAAAGTATAATTGATGTTGAGGGAACATATTGATGTTGAGGGAACATTATCTCCCCGTTATTTTCTCTTTTCATATTTATGACCATGTTTCTGAATTATTGTGTTTTTTCGTATTTCTTTGATCATATGAATTAGGTGCATGATTACCAAATAGATAGAGGTGTTTCGGGCCCCAATGGTTTGAAATTCTCGTCACGTCCAGGCCCTGGTTCGGGTCATGACAAACTTGGTATCAAAGCACAGTTCATGGTCCCAGGGTCTTTGCGAAATCGCATCGGGTAGAGTCTTATTTATGAGTATGTAGCATACCACACTTATAAGCAGGAGGCTGCTAGGGGTTTAGGAAATGTTTCCCTTCTTTGTGATTTAGTTCGTGCTTCAGAGTCTGAACTGTTCCTTAATCAATGATCACTTGTGTTTCAAAAACACAGTTATGCCTTCATGTTGTATCGTCGATCAGAATGCTTAGGCAGATGAGGCCCGTCCCACCCATGAGATGTAGACTCATAACAGGGCTCACACTCTAGAATTTGTCCCTACTCTGGGAGTCCCTCTAGTTCTGACCAGTTCATCTCGAGCTCCACAGACTAATGCCAACCGTCCCCCAACTGCTCAGGGAGATATTTCATATACAGAATTCAGATGGTCTATTCATATGCTGATACAGTTGGTAGCCAACCAAGCTCAATGATCGAAAGATGTTGGGTCTGCACCTGTCATATCTGAGGCTACTAGAGTCGGATATTTCATGAAGATGAACCCACCTAAGTTCACTGGTACTAAGGTGGAGGAAGATCCACAGGAGTTCATAGATGAGATGGTAAAGATCTTTAAGGTAATGCATGTGGATGAGGTTGAAGGGGTGGAGCTAGCAACTTATCAGCTCAAGGACATTGCGAGTCAGCGGTATGCCGACTAGGAAGATAAAAAAGGTAAAAGTGCCGAGCCCACAATTTGGGGCAAATTTTTGGAAGCCTTCCCTGATCGATTCTTTTCTCTGGAGTTGAGGGAGGCCAAATCGGAAGAGTTTATGAATCTGAAGCAGGGAAGTATGAGTGTCCAGGAGTACACTTTGAAGTTTAGTAAACTAGCCCGCTATGCACCAAAGTTGACTAGTAATATGAGGGCCTAGATGAGAAAGTTTGCATCTGGCCTTGCTGATGACCCGGTACTTGAGTGCCAGGGGGCTATGTTGTATAAGGAGTTAGACTTTGCTCGACTGACCGTTCATATGCATCAAGTGGAAGAGAAGAAGAAAAAGATTGCTGAATCTAGAGAGAAAGACAGACAGGCTAAGAGAGCTAGATCTGTAGACCAGCACCAGAGTCAGCCGCAGAGTGGTAACTAGGGTAATAAGTGGTTGAAAAAGAAAATTTTTTGGAATAATGGACAATCAGCAGCCAGCGCCCCAGCAGCCAGACCACCGATAGACAGACAAACTCAGAATTTTCAGAGAATTTTCAGACTCCTCATGGGTCCAAAGCTCTAGGTACACAGTCTCAGGGCAGTATGGCCTAGCAGCGTCGTACTCGTCCGCAATGTGAGGTTTGCGGAAGAAATCATCCAGGGAAGTTCTGGTTTGAGGGAAGAAACTGCTATACTTGTGTCAAAGTAGGTCACCTTCAAAGAGATTGCCCATCTGCTAGAGTAAATATGGGGGGAGGGGGCTAAGTCCCAAGCCGTCTCCACGACTCCTTTCCCTAAGGGTGCCCCTTCAGCTGCTAGAAGTGGTCACAACTGATTATATTATTTGACTAACCACCAGGAGGCAAAAGCTTCACCAGATATTATCACCGGTATGTTACGAATCTTTTCTTGTGATGTTTATGTATTGCTTGATCCCGGGTCTACTTTATCTTATGTGACCCCTTATGTGGCTGTTGGTTTTGGGTTTGAGCCCGAAGTTATTGTAGAACCCTTCTCTATTTCTACTCCTGTAGGTGATTCTGTTATTGCTAGAAGGGTATATAGAAATTGTGTCGTGTCTATTCATGGGAGGGAAACTGTGGCAGACATTATAGAACTGGATATGATAGACTTTGATGCCATCCTTGGGATGGACTGGCTCAATTCGTGTTATGTCACCCTTGATTGCAGAACCCAAAAGGTCACTCTTTCTTTCCCAAATAAGACACCAATTGTATGGGCAGAGATTTCTGTAGAACCTAGAGGTCACTTTATCTCTTATCTTAGAGCCTGAAAGCTTATCTCCAAAGGTTGTATATATCATCTAACTCGAGTAAAAGATTCAAAAGTTGGAAAACTTCCTCTACAGTCAGTCCCTGTAGTAAATGAATTCCCAGAAGTTTTTCCCAAAGATCTCCCAGGGATACACCCTGATAGGGAGATAAATTTTGGCATTGATGTGTTGCCAGACACCCGTCCTATTTCTATTTCGCCATATAAAATGGCTCCTACGAAGCTAAAGTTGTTAAAGAAATAGCTTGCAGATTTCCTAGACAAAGGTTTTATTCGTCATTGTGTTTCCCCATGGGGTGCACCCATGCTCTTCGTGCGAAAGAAGGATGGGTCCCTTCGGATGTGCATAGACTACCGTCAGCTAAATAAGGTCACGATTAAAAATAAATATCCTCTTACTAGGATTGACGACCTTTTTGACCAGCTTCAGGGTGCCAAGTGCTTTTTATAAATAGACTTTCACTTGGGTTATCATCAGTTAAAATTTAGGGAGTCAGACATACCCAAGAAAGCCTTTCGAACCCGATATGGTCACTATGAATTTCTAGTCATGTCCTTCGATTTGACTAATGCCCCTGCAGCCTTCATGGATCTTATGAATAGAGTGTTCCGTCAGTTTCTTGACTTGTTCGTCATTGTATTTATTGATGATATTCTGATCTATTCTAAGAGTAAAGAGGATCACGCCAATCACCTCTGAATTATCCTTCAGACCCTTAAGGATCATCAATTGTATGCCAAATTTTCTAAGTGTGAATTCTGGTTAGACGCTATTTCCTTCCTTGGGCATATTGTGTCTTGTGACGGGATAAAAGTGGATCCCCAGAAAGTTAAAGCAGTGAGAAAATGGCCCAGACCCACGACTCCAACCGATATTCAGAGCTTCTTAGGTTTGGCGGGGTATTACAGAAGGTTTTTAGAGAGTTTTTCTTCCATAGCTTCTCCGCTTGCTAAACTAACTCAGAAAAAGATAAAGTTTTGTGTGGTCTGACTTGTGTGAAAATAGTTTTAAGAAATTGAAGGACAAGCTAACGACTGCTCCTGTTTTGACCCTTCCCGAGGGTATAGATGATTTTGTAGTTTATTGTGATACGTCCCGTATGGGACTTGGTTGTGTATTGATGCAGCGTGGTAAGGTGATAGCTTATGCATCTAGGCAGTTAAAGGTTCATAAGCGCAATTACCCTACTCATGCCTTGGAGTTAGCAGCCGTGCTGTTAGTACTTAGAATCTGGAGTCACTATTTAGATAGAGTGCATGTTGATATTTATACTGACCACAAGAGTTTACAGTATGTTTTCTCACAGAAAGAATTGAACCTCAGGAAGAGGCGTTGGATGGAGCTTTTGAAAGACTATGATATGAGTCTACATTACCATCCGGGAAAGGCAAATGTTGTAGCCGACGCCCTCAGCAGGTTGTCTATGGGCAGCCTTTCTCATGTATAAGAAGGAAAGAAAGAGATGGTGAAAGATATTCACCACCTTGCAAATCTAGGAGTGCGACTCTTAGATTCTGAAAATTAAGGGGTGATTATTCATAAGTTAGCTAAGTCATCTCTTTGTGCTGAAGTTAAGGAGAAGCAGGTTGAAGATCCCATCCTGATGCAAATCAAGAAAGATATGGGTCAACAAAAGGTTATGTCGTTCGAAATTAGTGGCGATGGTATTCTGAGATTTCAGGGTAGGTTGTGCATTTCGAATGTCAATGGGCTATGGTAAAGAATCCTTAATGAGGTGCACACTTTGAGGTATGTCATTCACCCAGGATCTACTAAGATGTACCATGATCTAAAAACCTTGTATTGGTGGAATAACATGAAATGTGATGTAGCTGATTTTGTGTCCAAGAGTTTGAACTGTCTGCAAGTGAAGGTAGAGCACATGAGGCCGAGAAATACTTCCTAAGAGATATCCCTGCCATTATGGAAGTGGGAGATGATAAATATGAACTTCATTATAGGACTTTCGAGATCCCAAAACCAGTATAATTCTATATGGGTGATTGTAGATCGGTTGACCAAGTCAGCCCACTTTTTGCCTGTGAGGACTAATTATTTGGGAGAGGTTTATGCTAAGATTTACATTGAGGAGATAGTTTAATTGCATTGGGCACTAGTGTCAATTATATCCGACAGAGGTACGCAGTTTTCATCTCAGTTTTGGAGATCCTTTTAGAAGGGTTTACGTACACAAGTGAATTTGAGCACAGCGTTCCACCCTTAGACGGATGGGAAAGCTGAGCGTACCATTTAGACCCTCGAATATATGTTGAGGGCATGCGTCATTGATTTCAAAGGTAGTTGGGTAGATCACCTGCCACTGGCTGAATTCGCCTACAATAATAGCTACCATGCCAGTAGACAGTATTAAAGTAACAGACTCCTTGTCTGACGAAGAAGAGCCCCTTGAAATTCTAGGTCGCCAAGTTCGGAAACTGAGGAGCAAAGAGATAGCCTCAGTAAAGGTGCGGTGGAGGAATCAGAAAGTCGAAGAAGCAACTTGGGAGTCAGAAGATGACATGAGAATTAGATATCCTAATTTTTTTACTTCGATGGAGGAGGAGACAGAAGTTACTATTCCTATCTTATCTTTTCTAGTCCTTTATTATGCTTGAAATCGTGTCCGTTTGTGTTCCGCATCATCATTCGAGGACGAATGATCCTAGGGGGGGGATAATGTAACGCCCCACAATTCGGGCTTCAATATAGACCATGATTTCGATGCGTTGCTAATCCCAAAGCCATAAAATCCTTTTCCAATACGGCATGTTAATTATTGTGTATCATGTGAATCCGATCGATCTTGAATTTAGACCATAGAGGTCCTTCAACTCAAGGACGAGTTGGAACTATTTTGATCGACTAAGTTTTAGTAAATGTTGTAAAGTGTGTCAGGTTTCATCGACCATAACTCTCTGTATATGTCAAATTAGGAAGCCTACTATATTTTAAATGATAGGTATTCGAGTTAGCTTTCCAACGATACCAATTTGGCTAAAATCTGACACCCGAGCAAGAAGTTATGGCCCTTCAAGGTGATAAGCATCGCCTAACCAATCGCCCATGTACATTGGAAAGCATCGGCAATAGCCTAGGCGACGCCTATGTAAACATAAGAGATAGCCTAGGCGGTGCCTATGCAAACGTAGGCTATAGCCTAGGCGGCGCCTATGTGAACATAGGCAACGGGATGGGCGGCGCCTATGTAAGGAATTCTGGTGATTTAAACACTCCGTGTTGAGGACAAAGTGGTCTTTTTCCACCCTTACTTAGCCCTAAAACACGAGATTTAGTTCCAAAGACCCAAAATACATATTCTTTCATCAAAAGTGCTCAAGATTCTCCTTAGGGTTTCAAACTAAAAACCCAACTAGTTCAAGATTTGACTGTAGGGTTTCAAAGATAATTACATAATTGGAATCACCAATCCGCAAGCTTCAAGAAACATCTATTATCCTTGGAAATAGAGGTACGTGGGGTTATCCTAAAAATTTTATGAGCAATTTAAATCATGTTTTTCAATGGGGGTTTTGAAATTATGAATATAGTTATGTTTCGAATGCTTTAATGATGTTGTTTTGGTCCTTTAGGCCTTTCCTCGAAATGATTTGATATATTGTCTATGTAATTGCATATGATTTGAGATGATGTTAAATTGAGAGCATGAATTATTTGGAATCCCTCTCTTGATATGATGTTTTAAATTTTCATATGATATGAATGGTTTTGAAATCATCTTTAAAAGCATGTCATGAAATGTTTTGAAAAGTGCTATGAAATGATATGATTCTCGACTTTCAAAGAGAGGGTTGTTTTGTTCATATTGAAGAATATTGCATATGATGATTGAATGAAGAGACTGATATGACATTGATGACTTGCAAGTCGGGTATGACGACACCCTATAAAGTATGACATGTGAAGGATTATGAAGTGAGTTTAAATGCATTGATTTTAAGTGAGATAGGTGGTTGCCCGAAGAAAGCATAAGTTAATTGATTCTATACTGGAAACCGTGTTTGCCGACTCGGGAACTTAGTACCATGCTTTGTGGTCTTGCGTACCTGATATTATATTATCCCAAATTGGGATTATGGTTAGGAGCCATGCTTTGTGGTCTTGTGCACTACCATATTTGATTTGGGTCGGGACACCATGCTTCGTGGTCTTGTGTGTCTCTCCCTCACTTATACTCTAATCTCAGTGGCAACCGAGGTTTGGCAGTTTGTGTAAATTATGTAGGGTATTCCACCTAGCTCAGTTGTATTTCATTACTGTTGAGAAAAACTATTTCATTACACCCATGTGCTTTCAAATGATTTGATACGAAATTGCTTTATAATGGCTCTCAACTATATTTTCTAAAAATATTATGTTTTGCTTTGATATCTCTGCATGCCAGTACTTTTGTGCTAACCCCCTCCCTTCTCCAACCTCCCAGGTTCAGAGGCCCAGTCTAGGGGTCAAGAGAATCAGTAGAACTTTCAAACAGAGCTGTAGAGACAAGTGGTGTGCCTTCTATGTTTCGGAAGGTCTGATGTCCTGCAGTCCCTTTTACCTTATGTTCAGTTTTTGGGTCTACTGGGGGCCTTGTCCCAGTTTTTAGATAGACATTGTTTCAGTAATTTGTTGTAAATTTTTGCTGACAGTTGTTCAGAGGATAATTGATGTTGAGGGAACATTATCTCCCTATTATTGTCTCTTTTCATATTTATGACCATGTTTCCAAATTATTGTGTTTTTCCGCATTTCTTTGATCATATGAATTAGGTGCATGATTACAGACAGATAGGGTTGTTTCGGGCTCCAATGGTTAGAAATGCTCGTCACGGAAAGGCCCTGGTTCAGGTCATGACACATAACAACTAGTATCAGAGATTGGTTAATTTTTTTCTCGGAAATAAGAACGATAGAGTATGATATTCTGCTATTGGATTGCAATACTAGATTTTCATTATGGAAGGTTAAGATGCGGGTTGTGCTCGAACAGATGGACTTAAATGATGCTCTATTAGGGTTTGATAGGATGCCCTCATCATAAATGAATGACGAAAAATGGTGTAAGGATCGGAAGGCTCTATCTCAAATCTACCTTCATTTATCCAATCAGATTCTATAGGATGTTTTGAAGGAGACCACTATCGCTACGTTGTGGTTGAAACTAGAATCTTTATGTATGACAAAAGGCCTAATTAATAACTTATATCTCAAATAGTGACTTTATTCCCATCGTATGTCTAAGGGTGCATCTTTGAAATATCACTTAGCTTTCTTTAAAAAAACTATCTTTGATTTAGAGACTTTGGAGGTTAAGTATGATGAGGAATATTTAGGGTTGATTTTGTTGTGTTCGCTGCCTGCATCATAAACGACCTTTAGGGATACAATTTTATATAGTCGTTATTCCTTAACGAATGATAAAGTCTATGATGTGTTATTCTCTAAGGAAAAGATAAAGATTCTTATGAATGAGTCGAAGACTCAAGGAGATGGTCTCATCGCTCGAGCAAGAAGGACTCATGAGAGAAATTCTGGAAGTGATGATAGGAATAGGTCAAAAATAAGAAATAGAAACAAAACTTTTAATTACTACAGGAAGAAAGGCCATATCAAATTTGAGTGGTGGGAGCTATAGAATAGAGAGAAAAGAGAAGCTCTAAAACAAAAGGGAAACTAACTAGAGAAGTCCGGTGAAGCCAATTTTGTGGAAGATGGCAGTAGTGATGGAAAACTATTGGTAGTTTCTGATGGTAAATCCAAACCCTGTGAGGATTGTATTCTTCATTCAGCTTGCACGTTTCATATGTGTCGTGATCAAGATTGGTTTATAACATATGAAATAGTTGCTAAAGGTGTTGTGCTGATGGGAAATAAATACCTTGTAAGATAGCTGCTATTGTAACAATCAGGATCAATATGTTTGATGGGGTTATGAGGACACTTGGTGATATGCGGTATGTCCCAGACCTGAAGAGAAATCTTATTTTCTTGAGTACCCTTGATTTGAATGGTTATAGGTACACTGGTGAACATGGAGTCCTGAAGGTTACTAAAGGTGCACTTGTAATAAAGGGACTGAGAAAGTCTACAAATTTTTATGTCCTGCAAGGCTCTACTGTTATAGGTGATGCAGCTATTTCTACCTCTTCTCTATTAGAAACTGACATTGCTAAACTTTGGCATATACGTCTGTAAAGCCCCGAAATCGGGTCCCGAGATGTCACACGGTGCTTAGGGTCACAAGTGACCCTAAGCTAACCCTTCTACTGGCATAACTCATAAGCAACTGAATAAAAAGCATAAATCTGCACAAATTAGCAAAAAATGACTCTTTTCCAAATCTGAATAATACAAAACTGAATTTATAAGATTACAACTTTGCTTTTACAAACAAAACTGAAATTGAATACATCAACTCCTACTGACTGTCTATGAAGCCTCTACTAGTACTGATTATAGGTAGTCGGGTCATGACTCCCAACTATCCCAACTCAATATGACTGAATAAATAAAAATACAATACGTCTCAAACTGTATAACTAACTCAAGCCCTTGAATCAAAACTATTCATCACCTGCTGACTAGAAGCTGCAAACTAACTCAATATGGTATGTGTGCAACAACTTGTACCTATATTATGAGATAATGTAGCACATAGACATATATGTAGATCGGTACTTGGGAATATAACTTGGGAATATACTGAGTATATGGGGGTGTATTCAATTAAATAATCAACATCATAAACCCATATAGAAAACATGCATTCTAGTATAGATGACTCACATACCTTGAATTAAAACCATCATAATCATGAATAAGAAAACATGTAATGTAAATCACGTGAGTCATTTCACTTCATTCTAAATCTACATTCTTTCTTTGTTCTCAAACTTGTAGTATAGATAAAGTCTTAAAATAATATCTTTCAGAACATACACTTTAAGCTCATGAAAACTAGGAACTTCTTTGAAAACTTAAAGATTTTGACACTTCAGGGCCTTAGAAATCTTAGAATCATAGATTTTGAAAAACATATACCTTTATCTTAGATAGAGTGGGGGACAACTTTAGGATTTTATTCTAATCGACATAAACCATGCGAGCTACATAGAGTCCAACGTCTTACCCACGTTGGGGGGAGCTGTTCTATCCTTGCCATTGGATAGAACATTAACTTTAGTGATCACTGTCTTAACCCACTTGGGTTAAATCAGAAACCTACGGGGGCACATAGTTCTGGGGAATGAGACCTCGGAATCAAGCCCAACTTGGTGCTAAATATTACTCCGTTACTTAGCTTAGATCTTAATAAAATCCACCTTAAAATATTTCAACAATATGTAATGGGAGACAAAATGCATCCCCTTTATCTAAAAATCAAGAATGTGGATTTCTTTCTTAACTTAGGATCAAAACTCACTTCATTCTTGAAATCTGATAGACTAATCATCGAAGCTATAAAGATCTCATAATAATGGAAATATAAACATACTCCTTGCAATTCTTTAAAAATCATCAACAACTCATTCTCTAAAACTCAATTTTACAATAAGGTTCTATTCATGACAACAAATATTGGAAATTCTTGAAAATATGATATCAATATAGGAATGTGCTATTTATATCATAAACTCTCAATTTATATCATAATTAAGAAATATAATTATGCAATTCAAGACTTGAACAATTCCATAATCTCATAAACTTGAAATATTTCAAAATAATATGAATTCATCTTGGAAATATGAATTTTTTAAAGAAAAACTAAAACTTTTGGGCACAAGAATGAAACGGTGTTTTTTTTCAATACCCACATACCTTAAACTTGAAGCTTTGAATGAACTATTGACCTTAGTACTTTATTCGTGAAAATAATAGGTGCTTCTTGTAGTCCTCGGAATGGGGATTCCGAATCTCGAAGAATTATTGAAAACTCACAGTTGAATCTTGAGATATTTGTAATTTTAGGTTGAAACCCTAATGAATTTTCTTGGTGATTTTGGGAGAAATTAATCTTATTTTGGTGTTTTAAGAGTTTAATCCCATGTGAGATATTATATGGGGTTGAAAAATATCACATTTACCCTTAATGAGTTGGAGAAGGAAGCTGGAAATTGGCCCAAGGCTATACCCAGGGCGGAGCACTGCTTGAACCCTTGCTCTAGCCTGGGCGTCGCCCTTCTTAGATCCTCGTTCTAGCCTGGGCGATGCCCCCCTTATAGCCTTTTGCTACTAGTCACGAAAATGGTTGTAGCTTTTCGCTCCGGTATCAGATTTTTGTAAAATTTGTATCATTGGAAATCTAATTCAATTATCTATAATTTGGTGGTTCTTGGGATGAAAAATTCCATGTATATGTAGAGTTATACACGTTTCAAGTAGACCCTTGTAGAATCGAATATCGAATTTTGGACGAATCTAATGATCTTAACTTAACTTTGTTTAAAGTCATTGCTATGAACATAGACTGCGATAATGATCATGAAATTTATATTCAAATTAGAATCACTTGGATTACAGCTTAGACATGTAGAAACGACGGTTAGAATTCCAGCACGAAAATACGGGGTATTACATTATCTCCCCCTTTAGAACATTTGTCCTCTAATGTGGATAATTAAGCTGAATCACAGAGGAATCTTAGTATTTAAGTAATCATGTACAACTGATATAAACTGACACACTGAATCTCAAACATAATGAGTTACTGAACTGATCTGCAAGTGCATGAATTCTCATGAAAATACCTATATGTTTAAGATAGGAACAAGAGTGTCAACTTATGAGTAACTATTACTTTGCGCTGGATCTGATCTCATGAGAAAAAAACAATGATAGGTTTATGACATGAAAAATCAAGGTATTACAACATCCCCCTCTTTGGACTGTTTGTCCTTGAATGATAATGATTTGATTTAAAAACCAATAAAAGACTGAGATGATACACATGATACTTACAGACTGAATCATACTGGATGCTTACACCTAAAGAGAGTATTTCTTCAACACCATTCTAAGAAATTTCTAATGCAATTAGGGAGTAATTGTAGGCAGTGCGGATAACTTGTGTGGTAAAATAGATGGTGCGGATAACTTGTGTGGTAAAATAGATCTATTATAAATAGAATGGATCTGTTTTTATTTGTGCGTGGATATTTCTTAACTTCTCTAAATATTTTTATTTTGAGTTTATTTATGTTAGTTTTATGTTATTCATATCTTGGGGGGTGATTATATGGTAATTGGTTAAATGCTTTACTATAGTATTCTTTATTTTTTCCCTTTGTTTTTGTAATTCTTCTATATTATTTTGAAAGTATTCTAAATATTCTATATCTTTTGTTTCAAAATATCCAATTAGATTATCTTTCATAAGTTTTTCTAATAATATTATTTCTTCCATATTCTGTCTCCAATATTTTAAATATTCATAGTCTATCATTTTATCCTATAGTAATTGCAGAGTTACAAATTTTTGTATAATAATTTATCCTAATTTTACTGTAATGTATATCTAATTCTAGATTTTCAATGCTATTTATTATGTTGTGTTGTTCTTCTCGTAGCAAGTTTTTTGAATTATATAAACTATCACATGTACTTTTTCCTAAATTTTCTAGGGTTTCTTCTATCCATATTAATTTTTCTTTTAGATTCTCCATTATTTTTCTAATTCGGTTTCTATAATTAATTTCTTCATTTAGATTATCCTAATTTTCTCTAGTTTTTCTAATATATTCTAACATTTCTTAATCTGAATAATATCCATTTGGGTAATTATCCATGTATAACTGTTCTATCCAATTTATAGTTTTAATTTCATAGTCTAATACTTTTTCTAATATTATTCTCTTAATATCTATAATTTCTATATCTCTAAGTATATATAAGATTAAGATTTTAAGATTATCTATCATTTAAAACTGATTAAATACTTTATTATAATATTTTTTAGTTTTTTGTTTTAATCTCATTAATTCTTCTATATTTTCACTAAGAAATTGTATATATTTTCTATCTATTTTCCAAAATTAAATATACATAATTTATCATAGTTAGTGTGTGGGTTTGGTATGTAAGTATTTATAAGAGTAGTTCGGGGCGTGTGGTATATAATTAATTCTAATCATAAAATATCTATCAAATATTTTTTCCAATATGATTTTTCTTATATTTACTATTTCTATATCCTTAAGTACATATAAAACGAGTATTTTAAATTTATCTACCATTTCGTCAGATAAATAATTATCCTTTTTTCATAAAATTGTTATTTTCAGAATATTCCCTTCAATCATGCACATAACAAAATATGATCACTTTAGATTGCTATATACTTAAATAACATATTCTTCTGTCACTATTAGTATGGTAATCTGAATATTTTTCCCTTAAACAGCGTCTCTACTCTGGTTACTCCCCTATCACGGCTTTCTTGCCTCACCGGTTTCACCTTTAGGATGGCATAGTTCTTAGAGATTTTTCTCCTTTTCCACTTTTCTAATAAACTTCATAACATGTTATTTTTCGAATAATTCTACTATAAAGCAACTAACATGAACTTATTTTATCATATCATGATTGTTAGGAATTTATGAATTTATCTATTCATAATAGTAAATGAATATACCTGTTCTGGTAGGTTTGGTAATTCTAAGCTTTGTTCTTCCATAGATTTTTCCATTAAAATATACCTGTTTTTTAATAAATAAGAAAAATATTTGTTGTGGACAAGAAAGTTTTTGTGCTTCAACGCAGGAAGGCTTACCTTCATCTGAGCGAATGCTCTTCTATTTATAATACTAAAATCGAATATTTTACACTGTTCTAACTTATTAACTAAACTTGGTTTGGTTTTGGGTAAAGCAATTAGCTTATTGTATCCGGTTAGCTTCTGGGTTATGTAATTCGTATGTGGCTCTTGGATGTTTATAGCTCTGGGGTTGGTATTTAAGAAGGTTTGTATTTTGTAAATATTTTCAATATATGTTCAGGTTGTATAGTTGTAGGTCTTTTTGTCTTGGTTTAAACTATCTCGGTATGAGGTAATTTGTGGGGGTATGAACATAGGATATTTTGGTGAATTTGGAATAAATGATTTATCAAATAGCCTGTTTAGGTTCATATTTGTGTTTTTCCTAACTCCTTTACTTGTACCTGCAGAAGTAGATTGATAAATGTTATGGGTTTTATGGAGTATCCCAACGTCTCCTTCTAGCTCTAAAATTTTAATGTCTTTCGATCGACATAGCTCTGGTTTTAATGTCTTCCGATCAACATAGCTCTGCACACTGCTGAGTTAGCTGATTTGTAGTTGTAGACTTCAGTTTAACTTCATTAGTCTTTAGCTTTTCTGTTTCATTACCCATACTATCCACTTTCATTGAAAGCGTAGTTAGGGTGTTGAATATCTTTTCTAGAGTATCCTCTTCTATTATATCAGTCTGTGTAGCTTTGTCTTGATATGTAATCTACAATAACATTTTTGTTAGTACTAATTACTTCAATTGTAAATATGAAATTTAATATACTCAAGACTAGTCTCCGAATCTCTTTTGTTTTAACTGAATTTTGATTTTCTTTGTTAGTCACCAACGTACCTGTGTATTATCTGTTCGTAAAATAAACTTGTTATATACAATATATGGCTCAAATGCTAATAAACATTTATATAATGAATATAATTCTTTTCTATTTATTTCCCATTTTATTTCTGTTTCATTAAACGTACCTGAGTAGTATCTACAATGGTGTTCTAATTTTTCTTCTTCATATCTATATTTAAGTACTCCTCCATAACTACATTCACTAGCATCTACTTCTACTATATATATAAATTTTCTATTTTCGTCTGGAAATTGTAATTTTGGTAATTCTTTACAAAGTATTTTTATTTTCTGAACTTGTTTTTTATCGTCTTCATTGTAATTATATTCTACATCCTTTTTTAATTTTTTCTGTGAAGACTTTAGGTTTTCTGCTAATTTTGGTATATATTCTCTTACTTGGTTTACTAATCCTAAAAATGATTGTAATTTCTTTTTTGTATCTAATTCTTCTTTAGAATTTATTATTTTTTGTAATATATGTTGTTGCATATTTACTCCACTTTTATCTATTTGTATTCATAAAAATTTTATCTGATTTTTCGTAATTTCAGCTTTCTTTTCACTTAGACTTATTCCCGATTTTCTATTTTATCTGTAAATTGTTCAAATAATTTTAAATGTTCTTTAGTTTTTGTATATAATAGTATATCATCTATGTATACTATACAATTAGGTAATTGTTTAAAATAACTATCCATAAAATGTTGATAGCTACCTAGTGCATTTTTATATCCAAATGGTAGTACATTCCATTCATAAAATCCTTGTGGTACCGTAAATGCGGTTAATTCCTTAGATTCTTCTTCTAACTATAAATGGTAAAATCCTGATTTACAATCAAATTTACTAAAGTAATTATATCCTTGTATTTGTCTTATTTTTAATATCTTATTTGGCGTTGGGTAATTATATGTCATAATATAATTAAGAACTATGAAATACAATTACCCAATACCAAATAAACTATTAAAAATAAGACAAATACAAGGATATAATTAGTTTAGTAAATTTGATTGTAAATCAGGATTTTACCATTTCAAGTTAGAAGAAGAATCTAAGGAATTAACCGCATTTACGGTACCACAAGGATTTTATGAATGGAATGTACTACCATTTGGATATAAAAATGCACCAGGTAGATATCAACATTTTATGGATAGTTATTTTAAACAATTACCTAATTGTATAGTATACATAGATGATATACTATTATATACAAAAACTAAAGAAGAACATTACAGAAAGGAAATATTGAAGATACAATAGAACTGGTCATATTTTCAATAAATAAAAAGGAAATAACTATATTTTCAATAAGTAAGAAAGAAATAATTAAGAAAAAATTTGAGCACTTATATAGTGAAGATCCATTAAAAGGATGGGAAAAACATAAAACCACTATAAAAACTGAATTAATAGATAAAAATAGCATTAATAACTCAAAAACCATTAACATATAATTTTGATGATTTAAAAGAATTTAAAATGCACATAGAAGAATTATTAGAAAAACTATATATACAAAAAAGTAAAAGTAAAACATAATAGCCCATCATTTATAGTAAATAAACATAGTGAACAAAAAAATAGAAAAAGTAGAATAGTTATTGATAGTAGAAATTTAAATGCAAAAATTATGACATATAATTACCCAACGCCAAATAAGATATTAAAAATAAGACAAATAAAAGGATATAATTACTTTAGTAAATTTGATTGTAAATCAGGATTTTACCATTTATAGTTAGAAGAAGAATCTAAGGAATTAACCGCATTTACGGTACCACAAGGATTTTATGAATGGAATGTACAACCATTTGAATATAAAAATGCACCAGGTAGCTATCAACATTTTATGGATAGTTATTTTAAAAAATTACTTAATTGTATAGTATACATAGATGATATACTATTATATACAAAAACTAAAGAAGAACATTTAAAATTATTAGAACAATTTACAGATAAAATAGAAAAATTGGGAATAAGTCTAAGTGAAAAGAAAGCTGAAATTATGAAAAATCAGAAAGAATTTTTAGGAATACAAATAGATAAAAGTGGAGTAAAAATGCAACGAAATATAATACAAAAAATAATAAATTCAAAAGAAGAATTAGATACAAAAAAGAAATTACAATCATTTTTAGGATTAGTAAACCAAGTAACAAAATGTATACCAAAATTAGCAGAAAACCTAAAGCCTTTACAGAAAAAATTAAAAAAGGATGTAGAAAATAATTACAATGAAGAAGATAAAAAACAAGTTCAAAAAATAAAAATACTTTGTAAAGAATTACCAAAATTACAATTTCCAGACGAAAATAAAAAATTTATATATATAGTAGAAGCAGATGCTAGTGAATGTAGCTATGGAGGAGTACTTAAATATAGATATGAAGAAGAAAAATTAGAATACCATTGTAGATACTTCTCAGGTACGTTTAATGAAACAGAAATAAAATGGGAAATAAATAGAAAAGAATTATGTTCTTTATATAAATGTTTATTAGCATTTGAGCCATATATTATATATAACAAGTTTATTGTACGAATAGATAATACATAGGTACGTTGGTGGCTAACAAAGAAAATACAAAATTCAGTTACAACAAAAGAGATTCGGAGACTAGTCTTGAATATATTAAATTTCACATTTACAATTGAAGTAATTAGTACTAACAAAAATGTTATTGCAGATTACATATCAAGGCAAAGCTACACAGACTGATATAATAGAAGAGTATACTCTAGAAAAGATATTCAACACCCTAACTACGCTTTCAATGAAAATGGACAGTATGGGTAATGAAATAGAAAAACTAAAGACTAATGAAGTTAAACTGAAGTCTATAGCTACAAATCAGCTAACTCAGCAGTGTGCAAAGCTATGTCGATAGGAAGACATTAAAATTCCAGAGCTATGTTGATCGAAAGACATTAAAATTCCAGAGCTAGAAGGAGACGTTGGGATACTCCATAAAACCCATAACGTTTATTAATCTACTTCTGCAGGTACAAGCAAAGGAGTTAGAAAAAACACAAATATAAACCTAACTAGGCTATTTGATAAATCATTTATTCCAAATACACAAAAAGATCCTATGTTCATACCCCCACAAATTACCACATACTGAGATAGTTTAAACCAAGACAAAAAGACGTACAACTATACAGCCCGAACATACATAGAAAATATTTACAAAATACAAACCTTCTTAAATACCAACCCCAGAGCTATAAACATCCAAGAGCCACATACGAATTACATAACCCAGAAGCTAACCGAATACAATAAGCTAATTGTTTTACCCAAAACCAAACCAAGTTTAGTTAAAACCTGTAACGAATATGGACTACTTAGTACCATATATACCCAAGAAGGAAATTAAATATCCACTATACCAAAAATATATGAGTCATTTAATATTTTTAAAAGAATAACCAAAGGTAACCTATTTTTATAAAATTTCACACAGCACCAGCAGAGATATTGTATGATGAAGTTAAATCACCTATACAAGTTGTAAAAATAGGAATGACCTGAGATATGATTATACCAGAAGATATTACTCAACAACCAGAAATACCTAGAATTGAGATACCAAATTTTTATGCAACTAAGAGAAATATCAGACTATCCACGATTCTTCAAGAGTTAGCAAACACTTATCGCAACAGAAATCCTATATGGAGTTATTATTCAAGATGTAATGTAATAGTATACTCAAATTCAAAGGAACTATGAGAAGCAGATATGGAAGACGATAGGCAGTGGATCTTGACGTTACTCAATCCAGAGAAAAAATCTATCGCCAGAGCCATTAGAGAAAAAATTATTTCAGAAGAATTATTAATCAAATATTGCAAGTTAATTGGACATAAATATCCAGACCATCAATGTTCAAAATCTAATGGAGAAGATAATATTGTCCCAGAAGTTCAACTGGAATAGAAGAAGATAAAAGCGACAGCTGAACGATGCAAGATATGAAGCAATAATGGAGATACAGAGCAATAAAAAGAAGATAGATACAACAACAAAGGAAAATCAACCACGGATAAAGAAAAAAAGAAAAAGTTATCAAAAAGTCATTAAAGATATGAAAAGGACATATGACTTATAGTTTTCAACATGTGAATTATTGTAGCTTTTGATTTCTTTTACGAAAAAGACATTGTACAGTTAGTCTTTACTAGGTTAGCTACCATTATTAGCCTACCATAGGCTTTTTGACCTTTTTAAGTTTTTTAGACTTTAGCTAAAAGATTAGACTTTTCTAGGAATAGTCTGTAGATACGTGTAAAGTTAGAACACTGTAAAATATTCGATTTTAGTATTATAAATAGAAAAGCATTCGCTCAGATGAAGGGAAGCCTTCCTGCGTTGAAGCACAAAAACTATCTTGTCCACAACAAATATTTTGCTTATTTATTAAAAAGCAGGTATATTTTAATGGAAAAATATATGGAGGAACAAAGCTTAGAATTACCAAACCTACCAGAACATGTATATTCATTTACTATTATGAATAGCTAAATTTATAAATTCCTAACAATCATGATATGATAAAATAAGTTAATGTTAGTTGCTTTATAGTAGAATTATTCGAAAAATAGCATGTTAAGAAGGTTATTAGCAAAGTGGAAAAGGAGAAAAAACTCTAAAAACTATTTCATCCTAAAGTTGAAAAACGGTGAGGAAAGAAAGCCGTGATAGGGGAGTAACCAGAGTAGAGGTGCTGTTTAAGGGAAAAGTATCCAGATTACCATGCTAATAGTGACCGAAGAATATGTTATTTAAGAATAATCTAGAATATAGCAATCTAAAGTGATCATATTTTGTTATGTGCATGATTGAAGGGAATATTCTGAAAATAGCAATTTTATGAAAAACAGATAATTATTTATCTGACGAAATGGTAGATAAATTTAAAATACTCGTTTTATATGTACTTAAGGATATAGAAATAGTAGATATAAGAAAAATCATATTGGAAAAAATATTTGATAGATATTTTATGACTAGAATTAATTATATACCATATCTACCGAACTACTTTTATAAATACTTACATACCAAACCCACACACTAACTATGATAAATTATGTATATTTAATTTTCGAAAATAGATATAAAATATATACGATTTCGTAGTGAAAATATAGAAGAATTAATGAGATTAAAACAAACAACTAAAAAATATTATAATAAAGTATTTAACCAATTTTATATGATTGATAAGCTTAAAATCTTAATCTTATATATACTCAGAGATATAGAAATTATAGATATTAAAAGAATAATATTAGAAAAAGTATTAGACTATGAAATTGAAACTATAAATTGGATAGAACAGTTATACCTGGATAATTACTCAGATGGATATTATTCATATTAAGAAATGTTAGAATATATTAGAAAAACTAGAGAAAATCAAGATAATCTAAATGAAGAAATTAATTATAGAAACCAAATTAGAAAAATAATGGAGAATCTAAAAGAAAAATTAATATGGATAGAAGAAACCCTAGAAAATTTAGGAAAAAGTACATATGATTGTTTATATAATTTTAAAAACGCGCTACGAGAAGAACAACACAACATAATAAATAGCATTGAAAATCTAGAATGAGATATACATTACAATACAATTAGAATAAATTATTATACAGAAATTTGTAACTTTGCAATCACTACAGGATAAAATAATAGACTATGAATATTTAAAATATTGGAGAGAAAATATGGAAGAAATAATATTATTAGAAAAACTTATGAAAGATAATCTAATTGGATATTTTGAAACAAAAGATATAGAATATTTAGAATACCTTCAAAATAATATAGAATAATTACAAAAACTAAGGGAAAAAAATAAAGAATACTATAGTAAAACATTTAACCAATTACTATATAATCACCCCCCAAGATATGAATATTGATAAAACTAACATAAATAAACTCAAAATAAAAATAGTTAGAGAAGTTAAGAAATATCACGCACAAATAAAAATAGATTCATTCTATTTATAATAGATCTATTTTACCACACAAGTTATCCGCACCCTTGATAAAACTAAATTTAGATATTCTCTAAAATATTATTTATATGAATAAAGTACAAAAATTACCCAAATATAAAGAATTAAACCAAATAATATCTAAAAAACGTAAAGAATTAAAAATAAAGATAGAAAGACTATAATATAACATAATTGCCGGAGTTAGTAAAAACTCAATAAATGCACGAAAACAAGAAATATCAAATTTAAAATCAATAATAGATTGTCTAGAATATGCATACCAACATGATCTATTAACAATTAAATAAAAATGAACAAAGAATAATTTAAAATAGATGAAAAAATAAATGAAAATCATGAAGGATTAAAAATAAAAATAGTATTTTCTAATTTAGGAAGAAGGTATAAGAAAATAGGTGAACATTTATATTTAATGTTAGAAAATGAAGAATTAAAATTAGAAGATAAATTGACAGCTATGGTAAAATAGAAAAAGAAAATGAAGAAATAGATAGAAAAAAAATAGAACAACAAAAAATAGAACAACAAACTACATAAGAAATATGAAAAATAGAGGAAACTAAAAATATTAGGATTACTGAATTAAATAAAGAACTACAAATGCTAAAAGATTTGTATGAAAAAAGACAGAAAGAAAAAGAAGAAAAAGATATAGAACAAAAATTATTAAACGAGATAAATCAATTTAAAGAAAAATTAGAAATAAATACAATAGATATTAAAGAAACAGATAATTATGATTCAGAAGATAGTGAAACATATACAAAAATCTTAACAAATACAAAAAATTTAGAAATCAATGAAAAATAAGAAGTAATTAATGAAAAAAACTTAGGAAATGAAAACACTGAAATAAATACTCTTGATTAAAAAAAAAGATGAAAATATAATACTTAGAACATCAGAAATAAGAAAACCTACATATTATAAGAATAAGTTTAAAAGATATAATCTAAATGATGAATATGACAAATGGACACCAAAACAAATAGTTAATAAAAATTATAACTTTTTAGACTTAGATTGTGTAATAGATACTGAAAAACAATACAATTATGGAAAGGATATATGACAAAACAATTATTAGATAATAATGTAAACGTAACAGATGCACCAGAATATATAGAAAGAACACTAATAGGAACAACGAAATTATGGTTTCAAATCTAACTGAAAATAGTAAAAGGGTATTAAGAACTAACAAACCTACAGAAGAAACATCATCAACAACTACAACTAAATTAACACCTATAGAATTATTAATAAAATATGAAATAGCTATAAAAGACGAATTTAGTAGCATGACAACAACAGAAGAAGAACAAAATGAAGAGAAAGATACAAATAGGAATTTAATGTTAAAATTAGCAATATGTAATATGTGTTACATAGATGAATATACTTGTGCATTTAAAGAATATTATTATAAAGGAACATATAATATAGAAGAAAGTAAGGAAATAAGAAGATTATATTTTAGTAAATTACCCGAACCATTTAGTTCAAAAATAATAAAGAGTTGGGATGAAGCAAAAATAGTAGATACTCTAGGAGCAAGAATAAAATTTTTACAACAATGGTATAGAAACCTATGTGAAAAATATAGAGAAGAAATAAAAATGAAAAAAACATTAATAAGAAATTTAGCATGTTGCAAAGATAAAATAGCACCTCAATTTGGATGTGAAGAAAGATATTATAAGCAAAGAAAAAGATATCTGAATAAAACATCTGAATAAGGAATTACAACATTGCAACCCCCATGTGGCCTGGAACACAGATCCATAAATCATAAACTAGGATAGAATTTCTAGGCCTTATGAAATGCTACTTCTTACTTTTAAGCTTAGCAACACTTTTCAAATGCTTCTTGGACTATGCTATTCCCCTCAAATATCACACTAGCTTGATTCAACTAAAATTTTTCATCTGGCATTGATGAATCCATCTGTTAAAGTCTAAACTGAACTAGTTCCCCTTATCATGGTAAGGCCTAACTTGAAACCACAAGGTGCTACATGTAACTCCACACCATAATACAAATCTAATCCATGAATTCAACACTCCGAGAACTATCATAACTACTCACTCTAGGATGATTTTCCTCATCACGTTAACAACTAAATTCAACCTCTTACATACTGACATAACATTCAAGCCTATCTTCATATACACTTCAACACCATTCAATTCTTCGGAAGACACACATAAACTATTGTCAACTAAATAAATCATACATACGACTTTACCTTAATATTCTCCACTCATGGACTTACATAAAACAAACATACAACAATCTCTCCCAAAATGACACAATTACTTATTTCTATCTGCACAATCATTCATCATCACTATCTTAATATAAGGAAAGGTCATTGAAAGGTTGGAATATCGAGATCCAAAACATAAAGAGATACTAAGCATAACTTAACACCTTACTAAGGCCTGAGGAATAAAGCATTCACGGCATAAGTTCACTAAAGAGATCTAATATGAGGACGTACCTGGTATAAATTTGAATTTCACTGATCGTTAAGAGTGTTGCATGGCTATATGAGTCAGGAGCTGAATGACCTAAATTTTGGAATTCATAACTTACGGAAGGTGATTCTGACTGCTGAATGAACTGGAACTGCTCCTACTAGTAACTGGGAGAGTACATAATTCTCTATTATGCGCATGAACATGAACTATGATCATTGAGCTGATACGCAAGTCATGAGTAGATATTGTAATAACTGAAATACCCACACTGAAATAAAAATGGGTTAAGCCCCATTCTCATTCTCTTAATGTTTCTATACTACACTGGCATCACTACTAAAATTGGGAAGTCTGACTTTGTCACTCATTCTATCATCTCCCCCTTAGCTTTAAACCACCATTCAAATTTTGTGGAACCCCTTAATCTAAAGCTTTCTTGAAGTAACAATAGGGGATATTGACTTCTTGGAGGAGGAGCTTCGGAGTTCTTAGGGTATTTCTTGAGAGAAAAGTAATAAAAACATGCCTAACATGCTTAGAATAGGCTTTAATCTTGTCTTTGGATGGATTGGGGTTGGGAAAAAAACTTTTGTCCTTAATGAGATAGAGTGGAATAATAAAAATTTTCCCCAGCCAGGGTGTCGCGGAGGATAGTCCGTCGGACTAAGAAGGGCGTTGCCTTGCCCATTGTGGTGACCCCAGGCACTGGACTAAGCAAGGAGCCACGGGCTAATCACCCTTCCTTATTGTTTTTGTACCTCAAACACTCCCTTACGATCATCCAAAATTTTGAAAATCACCCGAGAGGTACTCTTATCTTGCCCCATCATGAATCAACAAAAATATCAACAAACGGAGGTCGAGAAGGTCAAAAATAAATTCCTCAAAATTTGAAGGTCCTAAAAATGAGTAAGTCCCAACACTTAGCCAAATTTTCTAAGTGTGATACTGTAACACCCCGAAGTCTTCATCCATAGAAAGTCTAAGCATTAGCTTTTAGAATGATCTAAATTAATTTTTATGCGAAATTTCCTAGATTTCAACCTTTCATTACGTAGATGACTGAATTGTATTTCCAATGATATAAGATTCGTCCAATACGGACCCTCGGTGAAGAAGTTATGAATAATTTAAAGTTCCAGTCGTAAACATCATCGTTTTGGTGTCTAGTGCATCGTGGAGTAGGTCAAATTGACGATCGTCAGATTCTAGTGGGGCTCCGTGATGGTGGTGCTTTGCGGAGGCACTCAATTTCCCACTCATAGAATTCTAGTGAACCACCGCGACTGTAGCGCGTCGCGGTGGCCCCCGAAATTGGTTTTTTAAGTTCAAATTTCTAGTTTTGTTTAGGAGTCATTAAGGGTAATTTGACTTTTCCCTAGCCTTTAAAAACCGTCCAAACAAAGTATTTATGGTATGTTTGAGCAACTTAACCCTAGTTTCTTCAAAATCACCAAGAATCCTTTCTAGAGCTTCAAACAAGAACTTCAAGAAACTCAAGATTCAACCGTGGGTTTTAAAAATCGATTGAAGATTCAAAATCCTCGGATCATAGGCTTCAAGAAACACCCATTGATTTCCTATTTTGAGGTATGCGTGATTTTCTTAAAAATCTAATGGTCATAGAAATCATGATTTTAAATAAGGGGTTTTCAGATTTATGAATACATTCATATTTTAGAAATCTTGACAGTATTGTTTTGGTCTTTTGACCTTCCTCAAATTGATTTGAAATTATATATATACGTATGCATATGTTTTATGATTTATGAATGAATTGAGAGCATGATGCCTATGAATCCATCTCTTGGTATTATTTTCCCAATTTTCTTATGATACGAATTGTTTTGAATGTATCTTGAAAAACATAATATGAAATATCTTGATTAATGCTACAAGTTGATTTATGATCTTGAATTCGAAAGAGAGAGTTGTGCATATTGATAAATATTGAAAATATTCATATAATAAAAGAGTGCATGATTTTTACAAAAGCACATGACCACCATATGTTTGAATAATCTCAGCATAGTTTTGACTTGTGTTCTTGGAACATGAAATCTTTTATATTGTTTGCATGTTTGGGTGGTCTGAACTATGTTTTAATGAAAGAATTATGCATGATGCATTATGACTCAGAAATAGAATTTGCAAGTCTTGGTGTGACGACACCAATTCAGATTATGCCATGATAATTCAGAACAGATTTAATACATGTTTGAAATCAGACTTTTCAGATGTTGAAACTAGAAACATGCATGATTTAGAACAGGATAAAATTGGGAATAAAGATAGTTTAGGTGGTTCCCAGAAGAAGGCGTGAGTATAAAAAAACTCATCGCCCAAAACCGTGATTTGCCGATCCGGGTTTATTTATTACGCTGTCCTAGAGCCCTGTGGCATATCAGATTAAAGAACTCCAACCCTTGCGGCACACTTGGGTTGGGGGTTTCCCCGCCGAGTCAATGGCGGATTTCATTCCGCCCGTGGAATATCAGAATTGTAGGGGAGTGCAACGTAAATCAGAATTAACATAGATATCAGAACTTGCATTGACTGGAAGGTTACATGTTTTTCAGAAATGCGCCTATGTGTTTCGAAAGCCACTTGATGTATAATATTTTGACAAAGTTGTTTCCCAAACTATTTTATTTACATATAAGCTTTATTTTGGATTGCTTTGCATATCAGTACATCTGTATTGACCCCCCCTCCTCCCTACTGGTTTTGAGGCTTAGTCTAGGGGTCCAAAAAGGTAGTAGATTCGTCAGACAGAGTTGCAGTGAGTAGTTGGTGAGCCTTCTCTATTCCAGAAGGCCTGTGTTTCAAATTATGTCCCTTATTATCGTTTTAGTCTACTGGGGGCTTATCCCAGTTTTCAGACAGTTGTCAGATTTTTCTGTAGTATAGATTTCGCAGACTGAGTCAGATGTTATTAGATGTAGTTGATTTTTAATTTTCATACTTATGCTGAATTCAAAATTGACCATGTTTCCGGAGAAGATTATGTTTCCGCATCTTCTTTATTTATATAAATGTGTGCTTGCTTACCAGATAGAGAGGGATGTTCCAGGCCCTCAGGGTTCGGGATGTCCGTCATGGACAGGCCCTAGTTCGGGTTGTGATAGATACCTCTCTTGACATGCTCTAAAGAACTTAGACAATGAGGGAACCTTTTAGGGTCCTACAATACACGTAAACAGTAGAACTTAACCCAAAGGAGTACAACTGAAAGTGTAAAACTCTCTGCTAATGCTCCCTTAGTAGTATACAAATATCATATCTCTAAACTTACACCAGCATACCCAACATCACCAACCTATAACCCATAAGCTGACTGACAATAACCTCATATAACATATCGCCTCATTCATACTTATCAATTCAAGGGTACAACTAACCACACAACACTTAACAAATTTTGAAAATAAGGAAGCCCCATATCACCTTGGGCACACCTCTACATCATACCTGCAATATCGTACTAAATTTCAAATAAATAAACTCTAATATACACTTTCAAGCCCACTAGATTACTTTTATACAACTAGCTGCACTAACCAAGATATCTTTACATCTACCTCGATAACCATCAACTGTTAAAACTTAAGGTCTAGTGCTAAGCATGATTTAACAACTCACCTTACAAACAATTCTCACTTGGAAGCTATAAAATAAGATATCAAGAAACACTAGCCCACTAGAATCTCATAACTGCAATAATCAATCTCAATCATATTGCCTATCTTATTTACAATCATATTCCCTCTTGCAACCTCAGGGAAGCCTAAATTAACAACACTCATCCACCAAGTACTTTCAATAATAACCTGTATTTTTCTTGAACAATAAACATCATCAACAACTTTTTTCATACTTCAAGCAAACAACAATTCTCCTTAACAACAATTTAATAACTCATAATAACTAGGACATAACTTTAAATTTTAGGGACTTATAACACACTAGAAGGATCCTTTCAAGCTGTTTTATAAAACTTTTGAAACTTCTTGCTAGCAAGTCTGGGAGCATTATCCGGGGAGGAAATTAAAACTTGCCGATCATGTTACATCAAGAACAGTACATAGATAGAGAAGTATAGATTATCATTATGGATTTTGAGGAGGAATCTAAAAGCACATTTGACTTGGCTTTAGTGCATAGTTTTTACGAACATGATAAAGCACTTCAATATTTGGAACACAATACACTGATGGGATACTTTCTAGCTTTCTTATAATTCCAATACTATATGTGGAGAATTAAGCTTGACTATTTCTGGTACCTTGAAAATGAGGTAGATATGGCCAGACTAGAGTAAGATGAGAATCTATATAAGTTTCTTAGAGAATATTTTTATAGCACGATCTGAGACTTGAAAAAAGGGAGACATTTTCTAAATGCCTTGTAGCCTCTCAAAGAAAAGTACAGACATCTCTGTACTGTTCTGCAAGACTCTACTAGACACGGCTTCATAGACACCCTTGGACACTTGAACTCTATGCTCTGATACCCCAAGTTAACCCTTCTACTGGCATAACTCATAAGCAACTGAATAAAAAGTATAAATTATTACAAATTAGCAGAAAATGACTATTTTCCAAATCAGATTAATACAAAACTGAACTTATAAGATTACAACTCTGCTTTTACAAATAAAACTAAAACTTAATATATTAACTCCTACTGACTGTCTATGAAGCCTCTACTAGTACTGACTATAGGTAGTCGGGTCATGACTCCCAACAATCCCAACTCAATACAACTGAATAAAGAAAAATACAATACTTCTTGAATTGTTTTACTAACTCAAGCCCTTGAATCAAAAGGAATCATCACCTGCTGACTGGAAGCTACAAACTGACTGAATATGGTATGTGTGCTACAACTTGTACCTACATTATGAGATAATGTAGCACATAGACATATATGTGGATCAATACTTGGGAATATACTGAGTATATGGGGTGTATACAATTAAATAATTAGTATCATAAACCCTTATAGAAAACATGCATGATAGGACAGATGACTCACATACCTTGAATTAAAATCTTCATAATCAAGAATAAGAAAACAAGTAATGAAAATCACGTGAGTCATTTCACTTCATTCAAAATTTACATTCTTTCTTTGTTCTCAAACTTGTAGTATAGATGAAGTCTTAAAACAACATCTTTCAGAATATACACTTTAATCTCATGAAAACTAGGAACTTCTTTGAAAACTTAAATATTTTGACACTTGAGAACCTTAGAAATTTTGGAATCATAGCTTTTGAAAAACATATACCTTTATCTTAGATAGAGTGGGGGACTTCTTTGGGATTTTCTTCTAATAGATATAAACAATGTGAGCTACATGGAGTCCAACATCTTACCCACGTTGGAGAGAGTTGTTCTATCCTTGCCATCAGATAGAACCTTAACTTTAGTGATCACTGTCTTAACCCACTTGGGGTAAATCAGAAACCTATGGGGTCACATAGTTCTGGGGCATGAGTCCTTGGAATCAAGCCCAACTTAGTGCTAAATACTACTCCCTTACTTAGCTTAGAACTTAAGAAAATTCACCTTAAAATATTTCAAAAATATGTAATGGGAGCCAAAATGCATCCCTTTTATCTAAAAATCAAGAATGTGGATTTCTTTCTTAACTTAGGAACAAAACTCACTTCTTTCTTAAAATCTTGATAGACTAATCATGGAAGCTTTAATGATCTCATAATGGAAATATAAACGTACTCCTTGCAATTCTTGAAAAATCATCAACAACTCATTCTCTAAAACTTAATTTCATAATAAGGCTCTATTCATGACAACAAATCTTGGAAACTATTGAAAATATGAGATCAATATAGGAATGTGCAATTTATATCATAAACTCTCAATTTATATCATAATCAAAAAAGATAATTATGCAATTCAAGACTTGAACAATTCCATAATCTCATCAACTTGAAATTTAACAAAATAATATGAATTCATCTTGGAAATATGAAATTCTTTAAGAAAAACTAATACTTTAGTGCACAAGAACGAAAGGGTGTTCTTGTTCAAAACCCGCGTACCTTAAACTTGAAGCTTTTAAGGAACTCTTGACTTCGAGACTCTATTCTTTAAAATAATAGGTGCTTTTTGTAACCCTCAGAATGGAGATTCCAAATCTCGAAGAATTATTGAAAACTCACTATTGAATCTTGAGATATTTGGATTTTTAGATTGAAACCCTAATGAATTTTCTTGGTGATTTTGAGAGAAACTAATCTTATTTTGGTGTTTTAGGAATTTAATCCCGTGTTAGATATGATATGGGGTTGAAAAATATCACATTTACCCTTAATGAGTCAGAGAAGGAACCTTAAAATTGGCCCAAGGCTATACCCAGGGCAGCGCCCTGCTTGGACCCACTCTATATCTTGGGAATTGCCCTACTTAGACTCCCGTTCTAGCCTGGGCGGTGCCCTTCCTATAACCTTTTGCTACTAGTCTCAAAAATGGATTTAACTTTTCACTCCAGTATCAGATTTTTGCAAAATTGATATCATTGGAAAACTAATTATATTACATACAATTTGGTGGGTCTTTGGATAAAAAATTTCATGTATATAATGAGTTATACACGTTTGAAGTAGACCCTTGTAGAATTGAATATAGAATTTTAGACGAATCAAATAATCTTAGCTTAACTTTGTTCTAAGTCACTGCAATGAACATTTTTCACTTCTAAAATACTTCATAGACTAGGATAATGATCATGAAACTTGTATTTAAATTAGAATCACTTGGATTAGAGCTTAGATGCTAGAAATAATGGTTAGAATTCTAGAACAAAAATACGGGGTATTACAATGCTTGGGGCATATGAGTGCAAACGGGATAGCTAAACTAAGCAGGAGAGGACTTCTTGATGGGAAGATTATTACCAAATTGGAGTTCTATGAGAACTACATATTCCAAAAGCAGAAGAGAGTCAGATTCACTAAAGTCATCCACTCAACTAAGGGACACTTTATTACATTCATTCTGATCTCTGGGGTCCTTCTAGAGTACCTTCTAGAGGAGGAACTAATTAAATGTTGACTTTTATAGATGATTATTTTAGAAAAGTTTAGGTGTTCTTTATGAAGCAAAAGAATGATGAGT
>NW_025849093.1:547967-566549 GCF_002878395.1 Capsicum annuum
AGGGAAAGACAATGATTGAAAAGTAGATAGGGAAGCAGGTAAAATGCCTTTGGACCAATAATTGTTTAGAGTTATGTTCTAATGAATTTAATACTTTATGCAAGTCAGAAGGAATTGTTAGGCACTTGATAGTTTGTCATACTCCACAGTAGAATGGTGTAGCTGAATGAACGAATGAATGGGACTATAATGGAGAAGATGCGTTGTATTCTCTCTAGTGCTGGTTTACCCATCTTTTTGTATTGAAGATGCTTCTACATCTTGACTTCTTATTAACCACTCTTCCTCAGTTGCGATTGATAAAAATACTCCATAAGAGGTATGGTCTGGTACTCCTGCTAGTTATTCTGATTTGAGGATATTTGGATGTCCTGTGTATGCTCATGTTTATAATGGAATATTGGAATCTAGATCATTTAATTGCTTATTTATGGGTTATAAGCCTGGTTTTAAAGGTTATAAGCTTTGGTGTCCAGAAAGCAGAAAGCTTATAATTAGCAGGGATGTTGTATTTGATAAAACTTCCATGCTTTGAGCTCCCTTCGAATCTATTGTTTTGCCCCCAGAAGAGCTTAGTGACATGAATCAGCAAAAGTCAAGAACCCATGTTGAATTTAAGATTGGACTAGAGTCTACATCAGTGCCTACCTCTCAATTTAGCCTAGAGATACAAAGTGATTCTTTTTCTTCTTCAACACCAGTGGCGCCACAATATTCTATTACTAATGATAGACCTAGAAGAGATATTAGACCTCCTCATAAGTATGCTGAAGATGATTTGGTTTCTTATTCATTGAGTGTAGCAGAAGGTATTGATTCTGGTGAAGATGCTTCTTCTTACTTAGAGGCAGTTAGTTGTGATGATTTCGACCAATGGATGATTACTATGTAGGAAGAGATGGAATCACTTCATAAGAATGGAACATAGGATCTGGTGAGATTTCCTAAAGATAAGAAAGTTGTCCATTGTAAGTGGGTATTCTAAAAAAATAGGAACATCGGGAGTTGATGATGATAGGTACAAAGCAAGACTAGTTGCTAAAGGTTATAGTCAGGTTCTAGGTATTGACTTCACAGATATTTTTTCGCCTGTTGTAAAGCATAGTTCGATTCGAGTATTGATTAGTATTGTGGGCTTGCATAATCTTGAGCTTGAGCAGTTGGATGTCAAAACTGCATTCTTACATGGAGAACTTAGGGAGGACATCTAAATGCAGCAACCAGAGGGTTTTGTAGTCTCAGGAAAGGAGGACTATGTATACTTATTGAAAATGTCTCTTTATATCTTAAAGAAGTCGCCCAGGTAGTGGTATAAGAGGTTTGACTCTTTTATGACCTCTCATATGTTTCAGAGGATCAACTATGTTAGTAGTGTCTACTTCAAGGAGGTATGTGATGTTTCATTCATGTATCTTCTCTTGTATGTTATTGCAGCAAAGGATATGAAAGGGATAATAAAATTCAAAGCCCATATCATTAAGGAGTTTGAGATGAAGGATCTAGGAGAAGAAACGAAGATCCTGGGCATGGAAATTATATGAGATAGAGAAAAGTGTAAGTTATATTTGAGTCAAAAAAGATATATTGAGAACGTGCTTCACAGGTTCAATATGCGAAATGTCAAACCATTAAGGACTCTATTGGCAGCTCACTTCAAACTCTCGGCCACTTTATCTCTAAAAAAAAATGATGAGCGTGACTATATGTCTCGAGTTCCATACTCTAGTGCCGTTGGGTCTCTTATATATGAGATGGTGTGTTCCCAACCAGATTTATCTTTTGTCGTCAGTGCAGGTAGTAGATAAATGGTAAATCCTAGAAAAGAACATTGGAAAATAGTTCAGCGGATTTTCAGATACTCGCATAAATCTGCTAATGTTTGTTTGCAGTTTGGGCGAAATAGAGATAGAGTAATCGGGTATGTTGATTCTGATTTTGCAGGAGACCGTGATAAAAGGAGGTCCCTTACAGGCTATGTTTTTTCCATTGGTGGTTGTGCTATTAATTGGAAAGCTACCTTACAGACTACGGTTAGTTTGTCAACTACTGAAGCAGAGTACATGGCTATTACAGAGGCTTTCAAGGAAGCTATTTTGGTTGAAGGGTATGTTTGGTGAACTTCAAAAGACTTAAATATTACTATGGTATTTTGAGACAGTCAGAGTGCTATCTTCCTTACGAAAGAGAAGATATTTCACGAAAGGACAAAGCACATCGATGTTCAATATCACTTTGTGCGTGAAATTATTTCTCGTGGTGATATTGTGGTGAGTAAGATTAGTACTCATGATAATCCCGCTGATATGATGACCAAGACACTACAAAGTGACAAGTTTGAGCATTGCTTAGACTTGGTTAGTGTTAGCTATTAAGATGTGCCTTCAGGGGCTTTTGTTAAAGAGGTGGATAGTTTGTCTTGGAATGGATTTGAGTTCTGAATTAGAATTAGTGTCAAGGTAGAGATTATTAGAGTTTTTACCCTAATGTTGGTTGATGGACCTTTATGTTTTTGGGCCTAGGAACTATTTGTACGCACATAATATATAAGTGCAATTTAGTGAGTTATTTTATTATTCAGAAAATTCAGCCTTGCGCACATTGTACTCTTTTTCAGTTACAGTGAAACCTCCTCTGCCTCTGCCCGTGGATTTTCCTGCACCCATGTAAATCTGTGTATTGTTCTTGTTTTCTTTTACTTGTGGTTTGCTTATTCTATCTGAATCATAACACATATATATTGCCTTACACATGCACTGTGTAACATCATAGATAACACTAATAAAAACTAACACCCTACCTACTCGCTGTCCCATAATAAAATCATCTGGGGATAAAAACATATACCAAATGTAGTTCCATAATGGGAGGTCAGGAAGGCCGTACCCTTACCTTAGAGGTAAAGGGACTATTTTAGATAGACCCTCCTTTGGATATGAGACTCCACTATTTGCTGAATCAACCATTACCCACTCTTTTTTTGCCTGAAGCTATATGCACTCACTTCAACTATATGTGCTATTATGAACATTTGAAATTCCATTGTAGTAAAATTGAAAGTCGTGCAATCAATTAAAAGACATGATTATAAATATCAATTCAAATTATTAACGTCGTACTCAAGAACTGTACAGGAAACCCATCTGTGTTCCCATTCTGTCAAAGAAGCTCATCTTCGCCATTCTACATCTACTTTTGAATTCTGGTTGGAAACGCTTTGCAGTTCCAGATAATAAGGTATTGGAACACATCCATAGTCGATGGCTTCCACATCTTAAAGTAATATATAATAGTAATTTATGATATCATTGTTCGATTTCCCCGAAAGTTCTGCTCCCATCTTTCTCAACAGATTGTTATCCTTAAAGTAGATCGCTAGGGTATTCTAAAAGATATTATCCTTCTATTTAGTCCAGGAGGAGCTATTGCATGTCCGGTCGGTGTTCATTTTCTTTTAGATCTACAAGGAAAGGCTCAAGCATGAAAAAGGAAAGTTCTTCCAAAGGATTCAGAAAACTGATGAGTTTCAATATATAACAATAACAACCATAAATATTTGGCATCAATAATAAGATTTTCTGTAACCTATGACACTTGGTTAACAGAAACAATCACAGCAAGACATGTATGCATTTTAATCTGTTATACATACTAAGGGAAGTAATGAGTGATAGGTAAAAGGACAAACAAAAAGATACATGTCTATTTCCCCAAAAATTCGCCAATGATATGAAGCATATTACGAATACATCTTCGTTCTTTACTCTTTCAATTGAATGTAATGTTTTATAATAACAAAGAATAGTACAAAGAAGAAAACTATTTGTCTCAAGATAAGAAATTTTTGTATCACCTAAGTATTTACTTATGTTCTTGTTAGTGACGAAAAAAAGGAACATATGAAAATCACGAACGATAAAAAATAAAAGTAGTGTTTTCTAATTTAGGTAGAAGGTATAAGAAAATAGGTGAACATTTATATTTAATGTTAGAAAAAAAAGAATTAAAATCAAAAGATAAATTGACAGCTATGGTAAGAATAGAAACAGAAAATGAAGAAATAGAAAAGAAAAAGGAAATAAAAAAAATAAAACAACAAACTACAGAAGAAATACGAAAAATAGAAGAAACTAAAAATAGTAGGATTGCTGAATTAGAAAGAGAACTACAAATGCTAAAAGATTTGTATGAAAAAAGATAGAAAGAAAAAGAAGAAAAAGATAAAGAACAAAAATTATTAAGTGAGATAAATCAATTCAAAGAGAAATTAGAAATAAGCAACAAAGAAATAGAAACCTGGGAATTAGAAATAAATACAACAGATGTTGAAGAAACAGATAATTATGATTCGAAAGATAGTGAAACATATACAGAAATATTAGCAAATACAAAAAAATTAGAAATCAATGAAAAATAAGAAGTAATTAATAAAGAAAACTTAGAAAATATAAAAACAGAAATAAACACTCTTGATAAAAAAGAAGATGAAAATATAATACCTAGAACATCATAAATAAGAAAACTTACATATTATAATAATAAGTTTAAAAGATATAATCTAAAGAATGAATATGACAAATGGACACCAAAACAAATAGTTAATAAAAATTATAACTTTTTAGACTTAGATTGTGTAATAGATACAAAAAAAACGATACAATTATGGATAGGATATATGACAAAAGAATTATTAGATAATAATATAAATGTAATAGATGCACCAGAATATATAGAAAGAACATTAATAAGAACAGTGAAATTATGGTTTTTAAATCTAACTGAAAATAGTAAAAGAGTATTAAGAACTGACAAACCCACAGAAGGAACATCATCAACAACCGCAACTAAACTGACACCTATAGAATTATTAAAAAAATATGAAACAGCTATAAAAGACGAATTTAGTAGCAGGAAAACAACAGAAGAAGAACAAAATGAAGAGAAACTATAAAGGAATGTACTTGTTATAATTGTGGAAAACTAGGACATTTAGCTAGATATTGTAAATTACCTAAACACCCTAAAAATAAACAAATATCAGAAATAAAAATAGAAAATACAGAATATTTGTAGATAGATTATATAGATTATGAATTAGAAAGTGAAGATAGCATATACAAAATTTCAGGGAATGAAACAGATAATGAAATAGATAGTGAATTAGATGAGTTAAATGACTGGAGAAGATATACAAATAAACCAAATGACTGAAGAAGATATAAAAATAATAACAAAAGAAGAATATTTAAATGACGAAGGAACAGATGAAAAAATAACATTTGATAATAATATATTTGATGAAATAAAAGGAAAAGAATTAGACGTAAGTGTAGAAAAAATATTTAAAATACCAACAATAAAAAATATATTTATCAGGAAAAAGGAAGAATATTACGTAGTAAGTCAAAAGGAACATGTAATAGACTGTAGATATGCAAAAGGTAAAGCTAGTATACCACTAGTAACAAAAAGATTAATTAATAAAGAAATAAACGATATAAAAAGTAGAGGAGACCCAATAAAGTATGTACACCTTGGAGGTACAGAGATATTAATAAAAGCATGTTTTAGAGAAGGAATAGATACACCAATAGAATTATATTTAGCAGATGACAGGATTATAAGACCTATAGAAAAAAGCATAATAACTGCAATTAAAGGAAATTTAATCTACCAAAAATTTAAATTATAATAAGTGCAAATTATTCAGTAGAAATAACAGATAAAAATATAGATAAATTATTAGTATTATATTGAAAAATATCAGGAATAGAACTACCCCAATGAAGTAAAATATTTACAGCAAGATGTAAAACTCTATATGTATTAACAACAAAACATAAAATAACGGGAAAAATAAAATTAATAAAATACAAATAGAAATTCCTTTTGAACAATTCGTAAAAACAATTGATAATAATGATTATAGTTACAGAAATATAGACATAGAAGAAGATTTAGAAATAATAAATGATAGAATAAGTACAACAAAAAGAATAGCTTATGAAAAACCAGAATTATCAATTCATCAAAAAGAACAAGTTATGAAACAAGTTCAATATTTAATTTAAATCAATATTACATAACAGGAACAATAAATGAAAATGAATATTTAATACTCTTAAATACAGGACAAGAAGAAAATTATATACCAAAATATCTAGTAAAAAATGACGAAATAAAATCTTATAATAATATATGCCCAGATCTACCAAGAAACTTAATAAACACTAAAAATATAGCAGAAAAAGAAATAATAATAGGAGTTAGAAAAATGAAAATAGAATTTGAAATAAAGGAAGAAATGCAAAAAATAGACATAATATGAGGAATTAAATGGCTAGAACAAGTAACCATACAATATAGAAAATATATAATTATCTATAACATATAATAGGGAAAGATTATTCCTAAGAAGAGCTCTAACATGACATGAAAATATATGTATTAATGAAGATAGTAGTAGAAGGGTATTACAGTAGATATTATACGCCTATGATAGATATAGGAGTAGAAGCTAATTTTTGTAGATATAATTGTTTACCAGAAAGTAAATGGGATAAATTACAAACACCAATAATAGTTAAAGGATTTAATAACGAAGGAAGCTTAATTACTTATAAAGCTAAGAATGTAAAAACACAAGTATGTGAAAAAATATGAAAAATAGAAGAAATCTATAATTATGAGCTAACATCAAAAGATATACTTTTAGGAATACCATTTTTAGATAAATTATACCCACATATAATAACTAGAACAGATTGGTGGTTTACAACACCATGTAAACAGAAAGTAGGAGCAAAAAGAGTTTTTAATAAAATAAGAAAGAAAACTGATTGGATAAAAGGAAGTGAAAAAATTGCACAAAAATTAGAAAATATAAAAAATACTGAAGATACAATAGAACTTGTCATATTTTTAATAAATAAAAAGGAAATAACTATATTTTCAATAAATACGATAGAAATAATTAAGAAAAAATTAGAACAATTATATAGTGAAGATCCATTAAAAGGATGGGAAAAACATAAAACCTCTATAAAAATTGAATTAATAGATAAAAATAGCATAATAACCCAGAAACCATTAACATTTAATTTTGATGATTTAAAAGAATTTAAAATGCATATAGAAGAATTATTAGAAAAATAATATATACAAAAAAGTAATAGTAAACATAATAGCCCAACATTTATAGTAAATAAACATAATGAACAAAAAAGAGGAAAAAGTAGGATGATTATTGATTATAGAAATTTAAATGCAAAAACAATGACTTATAATTACCCAATACTAAACAAGATATTAACAATCAGGCAAATACAAGGATATAATTATTTTAGTAAATTTGATTGTAAATCAGGATTTTACCATTTATAGTTAGAAGAAGAATCTAAGGAATTAACCGCATTTACGGTACCACAAGGATTTTATGAATGGAATGTACTACCATTTGGATATAAAAATGCACCAGGTAGATATCAATATTTTATGGATAGTTATTTTAAACAATTGTCTAATTGTATAGTATATATAGATGATATACTATTATATAAAAAGACCAAAGAAGAACATTTAAAATTATTAGAACAATTTACGGATATAATAGAAAAATCGAGAATAAGTTTAAGTAAAAAGAAAGCTGAAATTATGAAAAATCAGATAGAATTTTTAGGATTACAAATAGATAAAAGTGGAGTAAAAATACAACAACATATAGTGCAAAAAATAATAAATTCAAAAGAAGAATTAGATAAAAAAAAGAAATTACAATCATTTTTAGGATTAGTAAACCAAGTAAGAGAATATATACCAAAATTAACAGAAAATCTAAAGCCCTTACAGAAAAAATTAAAAAAGGATGTAGAATATAATTATAATGAAGAAGATAAAAAACAAGTTCAGAAAATAAAAATACTTTGTAAAGAATTACCAAAATTACAATTTCCAGATGAAAATAGAAAATTTATATATATAGTAGAAGCAGATGCTAGTGAATATAGTTATGGAGAAGTACTCAAATATAGATATGACGAAGAAAAATTAGAACACCATTGTAGATATTACTCAGGTACGTTTAATGAAACAAAAATAAAATGGGAAATAAATAGAAAAGAATTATGCTCATTATATAAATGTTTATTAGCATTTGAGCCATATATTGTATATAACAAGTTTATTGTACGAACAGATAATATACAGGTACTTTGGTGGCTAACAAAGAAAATACAAAATTCAGTTATAACAAAAGATATTCGGAGACTAGTCTTGAATATATTAAATTTTACATTTTTAATTGAAGTAATTAGTACTAAAAAAATGTTATTGCAGATTACATATCAAGACAAAGCTACACAGACTGATATAATAGAAGAGGATACTCTAGAAAAGATATTCAACACCCTAACTACGCTTTCAATGAAAGTGGACAGTTTGAGTAATGAAATAGAAAAGCTAAAGACTAATGAAGTTAAACTGAAGTCTAGAGCTACAAATCAGTTAACTCAGCAGTGTGCAGAGCTATGTCGATCAAAAGACATTAAAATTCCAGAGCTAGAAGGAGACGTTGGGACACTTCGTAAAACCCATAACGTTTATCAATCTACAATTGCAGGTAAAAACAAAGGAGTTATTGGACAAAGATACCAGAATATGAACTTAAATAAGACATTTGAAAAACCATTTACACCAAAAATACAAAAAGACCTCTTGGACATACCCCAACAAATTATCACATATCGAGATAGTCTGAACCAAGATAAAAAAGTTTATAACTATACAACCCAAAAATACATAGAAAATATCTACCGAGTACAAACTTTTCTAAACCTTAACTTCAGAGCTACAGATATCAAAGAACCCAACACAAATTATATAACCCAAAGATTACAAGGTCACAACAAGCTAATTGCACTACCCAAAACTAACCCAGGCCTAATAAAAACTTGTTTCGACTATGGATTATTAAATACCATATATACCCAAGGTAGAGAAGAACTATCAGCTATGGAAGAATTACAAAAAATATTCAACACCTATAAAAGAGTAACCAAAGGAAATCTATTTTATATAAAGTGTTATACTGGACCAGCAGAGATATTATATGACGAGATAAAACCTGTTATACAAGTGGTAAAAATAGGATTAACTAGAGATATGATTATACCAGAAGATATTGTGCAGCAGCCAGAGATACCCAGAATCGAGATACCTGATTTTTATGCAAACAAACGACTTATTGGACTAGCTAAAATTATTCAAGAACTAGCAAACAATTATACCAATGGAAACCGAATATGGAGCTATTATTCAAAAGATCATCAGATGATTTATTCAAATTTAAAAGAACTACGACAAGCAGATATGGAAGATGTTAGACAATGGATAATGACATTACTAAACCCAGAAAAACAATCTACTGCAAGAGCAATTAAGAGAGGATTTATTTCAGACGGATTATTGACAAGATCTTGTAAGATAATTAGACACAAATATCGAGATCATCAATGTTCGAGATGTAATGGAGAAGATAATATTATCCCAGAAGTTCAGCTAGAATAAAATAAAAAATCAAGAAAATAAGCATGCTAGCTGGAAAGAAGATAAAAAAGCAGCAGATACGACAAGAAAAAGATATCAGCGGAAACAATAATGGAGATAAAAGACAAGCTATTAAATTGTAACAAACTTTCACAATTTTCTTTACGTAAATTATTAGAAGTGTATAGGTTTTTGACTATTATTAGTCTAGGTTTTAATTAGTTTTTGTCTTTTTAGAAGACATTTGTAAAGTATAGTAAATGAGGTTAGGTAGATGTAGATAATTTTTGAAGACTTTTTGTGAAGTTTTAGAAATGTGTAAAATAAGGAAGGAAAAATTTTGTAAAGTTTCAGATATAAATAAAAGGCATCGAAGGTAGAAAGAAAAATAAGCCTTCATGCGTTGAAGCAAAAAACTCTCTCTCGTCTACAATAATTATTTTGCTTATTTATTAAAAAGGTATATTTTAATGGAAAAATCTATGAAGGAACAAAGTTTAGAATTATCAAACCTACCAGAACAGGTATATTCATTTACTATTATGAATAGCTAAATTCATTAATTTCTAACAATCATGATATGATAAAATAAGTTCATGTTAGTTGCTTTATAGTAGAATTATTCGAAAAATAGCATGTTAAAAAGTTTATTAGAAAAGTGGAAAAGGAGAAAAATTTCTAAGAACTATGCCATCCTAAAGGTGAAACCGGTGAGGCAAGAAAGCCGTGATAGGGGAGTAACCAAAGTAGAGGCGCTGTTTAAGGGAAAAGTATCCAAATTACCATGCTAATAATGAGTGAAGAATATGTTATTTAAGAATAATCTAGTATATAGCAATCTAAAGTGATCATATTTTGTTATGTGCATGATTGAAGAGAATATTTTGAAAATAGCAATTTTATGAAAAATGGATAATTATTTATCTGACAAAATGGTAGATAAATTTAAAATACTCGTTTTATACATACTTAAGGATATACAAATAGTGGATATAAGAAAAATCATATTGGAAAAAATATTTGATAGATATTTTATGACTAGAATTAATTATATACCACACCTACCGAACTACTCTTATAAATACTTACATGCCAAACCCACACACTAACTATGATAAATTATGTATATTTAGAATTTTGAAAAAAAGATATGAGAAATATACAATTAGTAGAAAAACAAATGAAAACAAATTTAGACAAATACATGGAAACTAAAGATGTAAAATATATAGAATTCCTTAATGAAAATATGCAAGAACTACTTAGACTCAAACAAACAACTGAAAAATATTATGAAAAGCATTTAATCAAGCCTAAATGATAGAAGATATTAAAATACTTGTTTTATATATACTTAGAGATATAGAAATTATGGACATAAAGAAAATAATATGGGAAAAATTACAAGATTATGAAGAGGAAGAATTATTAAAAGTATAGAAAACTTATACATATATTATGAACAACAATATTATTTAGATTCAGATGGATATTATACAGACAGAAAATATCAGGATATATTAAGAAAATTAGAGCAAACCAAGAAGACCTACATAAAGAAATTAATTATAGAAAACAAATTAGAGAAATAATGGAAAATCTTATAGAAAAATTAAAATGGATAGACGAAACCTTAAAAAATCTAGAAAAGAGCAAAGATAAAAGTTTAGATAGTTTAAAAAATTCATTAAAAAGTAAACAAGAATAAATAGTTAGTAGCATAAATAACCTCAAACAAGATATTAAATATAGTACAAATAGAATAGATTATTATACATTTACTTTAGAATAAAATGATAAACTACGAATATCTAAAATATTGGAAACAAGAAATAGAAGAAATAAGATTAACAGAAAACCTTATAAAAACAAATTTAATTGAATACTTTAAAACAAAAGATATAGAATATTTAGAATATATTAAAAATAATATAGAAAATTTACAAAAACTAAGAGAAAAAATGTGGATGATAGGTTAATCATCAGTAGAGACATTTATGACATAAATGCTACAAAATGAATGCTTGAGAGAAAGTTTGATATGAAAGACCTTGGAGTTGCGGATGTTACCTTAGGAATAAGAATCCATAGAACTCCACAAGAGTTTACATTGTCATAGTCTCATTACATCAAAAAGGTAGTTGACAAATTAAAGTATTTGAAATTTTGTATTGACAAGACTTCATTGGACGTGAGCTTCGCACTTCAAAAGAATGAAGGTGAAAGTGAATCATAGTTGGAATACGCGAGAGTGTTGGATGTTTAAGGTATATCATGAATTGTACACGGCCAGAGATTGCATGTGCTATTAGTAAATTTAGTCGGTACATGAGTAATCCCAATAAAACTCATTGGATGTTAATGAAAAGAGTTTTGGGGTATCATAAATACACTCAAGGCTATGCTTTGCATTATAATAAATATCCAGTAGTACTTGAAGGTATATTGAAGAAAATTAAGCAACCAGATCAAATGAAATAAAATCCACAAGTGGATATGTATTTACTATAGGTGGAGGAGTGGTCTCATGGAAATTGTCTAAACAGGCATGTATTGCTCTTTCTACAATGGAATCTGAATTTATTGCATTAGATAAGGTCGGTAAAGAAGCAGAATGGCTCTGAAATTTCTTGAGAGATATTCCTTTTTGTCTCAAACTAATGGTACTAGTATGTATACACTGTTATAGTTAAGCGAGAATAGGTAGGACATGGAGCATGATGTACGATGGTAAATCTCGTCACATAAGACAGGGACATAACACCATTAGAGAACTTCTCTGTAGTGGAATAATCAATGTTGACTATGTGAAGTCAAAGGATAATGTGTTGGATCCACTTACAAAAGTCCTATCTAGAGATGGAGTTGAGAGAACATTAAGGGAATGGGTTTACGTCCTAAGAAAACTAAGCATAGCGGTATCTCTACCTAGAAGACTGACATCCCAAGAGCTAGGTCCAAGGAGATTAAACAAAGTTATGTCTTACAAGTTCAAGATTTTCAATAGACCTAACCTATTCTCATGATGTAGATAATGTTTAGTAAAGAAGGATAAGACTTATTATGTGAGGTGTTTTAATGATTATCTAAATTTGATAGATTTAACCAAATATTTTAATCTATAGGATTGAATATTTAGGAATTACCATGGGAGGGTGATGTGGAAGTCGCTTCAAGGAGATTGTTAGTAAAAGCTTATTCTCTAATCTCTCATGAAACCAAGATATATACATGGTTAAAAAGAACAAAATCGTGAGAACCATAAATGTTAAAAGGTTGGTTGTCTGACATGTTATGTCTAGGTGTACACTAAATCTCGACGGTTCAAATATATCAAATCTTTCGATTGACCGAGTACTTCCGATGCATGTTCACTAAGGAAAGTTCAAAGAAAAACCCATTTATCCTGATGAAATCAGTCTTTGCCTGCTGATCACATACATGTCCATAAAGTTTTATAGAAAGTAGTCATTTTCCATTCATGTGGGGATTGTTGGATTCAACTAGTTTGAATGAAATATGGACACATCCGTTCGAGGAAAAGACACAATATTTCGGAAAATGGGTGACTGTTCGGTTAAAGTGACTGTTCAGAAAAGACATGTTGTTTTGAAATGGATAGACATAAATCTTTTGAAATGATACACCTTTTAATTAACCATTTCTTTATTCCGAAGAGGCATTTGATGGCTATAAATACCTAAATTTTTATCCTTGGATAGTACGAAAAATTTCTGTGTTGAAAAAATATTTCTCTTGCTTCTAAAATCTTTGTGTGATCATCTCTCGTTAAGTGAGTTCAAATAAAATCAGAAGGTTTGAGGTTCCAATACATTATGATTGTGAGGCCATATTATCCCGGAAAAATTCTGCAACCTCGGGTACTTGAGGAAAATTAATTCCTTAAGGACACTTTGTGAATTCATAGGACTTGACTTTATTTTTGTTTCATCTTGTTTCTTTAAATAACACACTTCTTTGAAAGTTCTTGATGAACTTGTGTTGAAGGTGTTACAACTTCATAAGTATTATTGATATAATCTTGAACTTGTGTTGAAGTGTTTGTGTAAATATACAGATTGTGTACCCGAAACAACAAAATCAATCAAAACGGACACACACACATGCACATGTATATAATCAAGTAAAATTTGGGCAAAGATATTAATTATATACCTAAGCTATATCATTTTAGAAATCTTGAAGTTTCTTGCAATTGTTACTTCATCAAATTATTTTTAGGCATTTTTTCATATATATAAGAAGTTAAAAGTTAACAAGGTCTCTATAATCTGAAAACTATAGAAGTTATGCGTCATTTGGTACAAGGGATAAGAGATAACTTATTTGAGATTAATTTCAGGATGAGCTTATCCATGTTAGGTTGGGATAAAATAGATGGGATTACTCATTCCAAGATTGTATGGCACTGATAACATATCCCACACTACCCTAAAATCAAAACACACTAGTGCTCCCATTGCTTCATCTCTCTCTGTATTTATTTAACTTTTGAGTGGTATTTTCTTCTCCTCCTTCTGTTGACCTTGTATCCTTGAAGGATTGGTATTTTTGATCTTATATAATGTTGTGCAACTGCATATTCCTTTTAGAATCCGCATCATTGCCACACTCATCTTGTGGATATGCTAGACTGTCAAAGCTCAACATTCACTGCCATATAACAGAGTCGTTCTTATAAATGTTCTATAAGAACTACCTTTCACATCCATGAGTATAATCTTCAATCATAAAATTGTTTGCTTGATGTCTCTGTGAATTAAAAGGTTATGGATACTATTGGGGTTGGGAGTTAGCAAATACGAAATAAAAGTAAAAGGAAGCATACAAAGTAAAAGGAAGGCGGTAATTAGTAGTACAACAATAATAACAAACATAGAATAATTCCACCAGATCTTATCCATACCTTGTTATGGTTGGGAGGTTGTTTCGGATAAAACCTCGGCTCTAATAGTGTTGAAAAGGAAGAACAACCAGATAGTACTAAAGATCTATGAATAAGAACTTCACAAATAATACTATAAAAAAATTAAATAATACTAATACTCCTAGAACGGAAAAGCAATACGCTCGGCAACCTACTACACCTCAACCCTAATACTTGACACACTATTTGATGCATATAATACACTTCAATCTGTTGACAAACAAGATTACCAGGAAGAATTAGGGGACATGTTTCCATCTCGATGACTAGTCTTATAGAACATAATCCCTTCTAGCCAAGTAGATTGCTTCAATGTCCACCCTCATGTTGCTGTGAACACCAATATAATTCACGTGAGCTGCAAATACCAGATTCCCCTACTCTCTTTATAAGCAATTCCTTGCTTATTGGAAACACATTGCGGCCATAATCCAAATGGCCCTCCAGATATCATGAGTTCAGAACCAATACATCCACAGCGTTTGCAGCGTAGTATCACTTCACCATCCGCAAATATATATTTCGGTCTAGTGGATTAAAAAGATTAGTACCTTGTATTGTAATCGATTTAGTCCAAGATTCTTTGACACCATAGTCTTTCATTTACCACAACTTAAATTTGGCCTCTGTCAGATAATTACAGGTAGAATAAAAGCAAAGCATTCCTTTCACTAGTAAAACACCATGCTCGATGAAGAGGTGGGGCATACATTGAACATTCGCTCCAAAAAGGGCATCTCTACATACACCTCGTTTGAAATATTAAATGCAACGGTAGTATAATCTCCTGATAGTGACCTACCAAGCGAATAAAAATATCCTTGTACAAAACGATAGTGTATTTGAGCATTTTAATATTATTATTATATTAATTTGGCTCATAATAATTGAAGTGTCATTATGTTGCTTAAGTTACAAATGCATTATTTTTAGCATTAGTTATTTAAGTTACAAAAAAACTTTTTACAGCATCATTGATCACTTAAACGGCATAAGGACGTGGGTGTGTTGGTGCAGTTTCATTTGGAGTTAAATAGCATTATATGCCTTCTTTAAAACTGTCTCTTAATGTTGCATATTAATGCTCATTATGCAGCATTTGTTTCTTAAGATTTATGAGGGTAGCAGGATTTTTTTGCTCATATACTGTAGCAACATTAGTGGCACGGAGTGGCTTTTGGTTTTCTTATAACTCCTATAACTCATATGGCCATTAAATCCTTCTAACTCTTGTAACCTCCTTCACATTTATCTTCCTATTCATTGCATGGAATATTTATCACTATTAATAAGGGTAGTCTTGCATATTTTTATACACACAAGATAAAGTAGAATTCACAAAAGTTAGTAACAAAGAGAGTTTATCCGTTGAAGGGAGGTGTTCTTTTTGGGGAGCTTTTAACTCAACTCTTGTCCTAAGTTGTTGAGTTGTTATTTGAGATAAAGCCTGTTGTATCCGGGAGGTGAAAAGTCAAGAGGATTACTACTGGACCGGTGAAAATATTTGTTGCAGTGGGCTTGAATCTCCTTAAAAAGAGTGACATATCCACTCCACACCCGAAGACGAAGAAGATAATATTTATTTTCTTCACTTGTAATTTTCAGTTGTAATATTATTGTAATTTCACCAACAATTTAAAGGAGATTCAATAGCAACAACTGAAAAACCCGTTGATATCAAGATAAGAGATCTTAACAAGCCATTCCGGTTCAATGGTACTCACTTGAAGAGGTGGAAGGGTAAAGTGCTTTTCTACATAAGTATTCTCAACGCTTCTTATGTATTAAATGATATGAACCCAAATTATGTAGATAACTCTTCCATGACCGTCGATGAACTCATTTCTCTTCAGGTGAAAGTTGAAAATATGATAGTGACTCCTACAAGTGTCAGTATTTTTTACTTAATTGTCTATCTGATAATTTTTATGATTATTATCATAGAACTTGCTCTAGCTCAAAGAAAATTTGGAAAGCCTTGCAGAGTAAGTATGACACTGCGGAGGCAGGTGCAAAAAAATATGCGGCTAGCAGATATTTTCGTTTCCAAATGGTGGACAACAAATCAGTTGTAGACCAAGCTCAAGACTTCATAATGATTGTTGGCAATCTCAAGTTTGATAAAGTCAAAATTGGAGATAACCTTATTGTTTATGACATAATTGATACAGTTCTACCTTCGTGGAAGAAATTTCAAAAAACTATATGCTACAAGCAAAATAAAACATCTCTTGAGATTTTGATAATGGGAATCCACATAGAAGAAGAAGCAAGGGGTAAATTCAACATGTGGTCAAGATGCACTTTTACAAAAAGAAGAGAACAACATCGCACAAAAGGTAAACTTAACTTCTCTAAATAATGCTACCCCTGAAACTGACAAAAATACTACTTTGAAGCCTAAGAAGAAAAATTCAAGAAAATGATGGTAGAAATCCTATGGACAATAATGGTGAATGCAGCCAAGCAAAAAATGAACATGTACAAGAAAAAGGACCCTGCTTTGTCTGTTGCAAGAGTGGCATATTGCTTGATTTTGCAGATTTTGGTAACATGGGCCTAAATATCAGGCAAACATTATAAAAGAACCATTTATGATGGTGATAACGGAAATAAACATGGTCAAGAATATTGATTGATGGTGTTTTGACTCTGGTGCAAACCGTCATATTTGTTATGACAAAGATTGCTTTAAAAAAAATACTATTTTTGAGAAGCCCAAAACCATCATGCTTGGAGATTCACATACAACTCAAGTACTTGGAATAGGAGGTGTCGAGTTGAGTTTTACTTCTGGCAGAGTATTAATTTTAAAAGATGTACTTTATACTCCTTCAATGAGGAAAAAATTTGATGTCTAGTTTTCTTCTTAATAAAGTAGGCTTCAAATAGATTCTTGAATCTAATCAGTATGTAATTGTTAAAAATAATGTTTTTGTTGGTAAAGGGTATGCATGTGATGGTATGTTCAAGTTGAATGTTAAAATGAATAAAACATCTACCTGTGTTATCATGCTTTCTTCTACTAATTTTTGGCATGCTAGCTTGTGTCATATAAATTATCGTCATGTGGGAATCATGAGTAGTTAAAGAGTGTTGAAAAATGTGAGGATTGTAGTAAAGCAAAAATAAAAAAAAGACCTCATTTTCAAGTTGAAATAAAAACTGATTTATTAGAATTAGTTCATACTAATATTTGTGAATTCGGTGGAATTTTAACTCGGAGAGAAAATAGATATTTTATCACTTTCATTGATGATTTTTCTAAGTTTACATATGCTTACTTAATGAAAAATAAAAGTGATGCATTTGAGAATATTAAAACTTTTCTCCATGAAGTGGAAAATCAGTTTAATAGAAAAGTAAAAAGAATAAGAAATGATAGAGTCCGTGAATATGAGTCACATGAATTAAATTTTTTTGTTAGATCATTGGGTATTATTCATGAAACTTCTCCTCCTTCTTTTCCTCCATCTAACGGTGTAGTAGAAATGAAGAATAGAACTTTGCTTGAGTTGACTAATGCCATGTTAATTATGTCTTGTGCACCTCTATGTTTTTGGGGGTGAAACTCTTTTGACTTCTTGTTATATGTTGAATCGTGTACCTCATGAAAATACCAAGCTACCTCCTTTTTATTTGTGGAAAGATCACAAGCCAAATTTGGGATATCTAAGAGTTTTGAGTTGCTTAACCTATGTAATGTTAATGGATCGTAAAATTGTTATGTTTGGTAAAAAAGTTACTACATGTGCTTATCTTGTTTATGCTTCGAACTGTACAACCTATAGATCTTTTAATGATTAAGATAATGTGATAATAGAATCAGGTAATGCTATTTTTCATGAAAATAAATTCCTTTTGATTCTAAGAATAATGGGGGTCTAAGGACTAAAGAAAATATTATCAGTACCTAGTTCTTCTACTTCTACTTCTACTTTAAAAAATAAAGGAAAAAATTATTTTGAGTTAAGATGAAGTAAACAAGCTAGAGTAGAAAACGATTTTTATCCTGATTATTATGTTTTTAACATTGGAGATGACCATATCACTTTAAAATAAGTTTTGTCTTCACATGATGCTAATTTTTTAAA
>NW_025849093.1:569549-573325 GCF_002878395.1 Capsicum annuum
CGAATCTAGTTGAGAATGAATTGAGATCATAGAGATCCCTTAACTTAAAGATGAGTAGAAAGCTTTCCTACCGATTGCGTTTTAGTTAGCATCTAAACTTTGGTCGACTTCCATTGAGCATAACTTTGTATATATAATGAATTAGGAGGCCTAATTTATATCAAATGAAAGGTATTTGAGTCTTATTTCCAACGCAACTGGTTTCACCTTAATCCGATATCGGAGTAGAAAGTTATGCTCATTTTCATTTGAAGTGTCTGTCTACAAAAATGTGACAATAAGGCTAACAAGGTGACGGCCTATCATCCCTACTCGTCAGCCTATGGCAGAAAGTGGAAAATCCATCCCAAAATTTGTAACCCAGGTGATGGCTTATAACCTGAGTGAAGGCCCATCAACCTTGATTGTCAGCATATGAAGTTCTGCAATTTTTTTTTGATTCCTTAAGGGTATTTTGGTCTTTTTCTCACTCTAGAAACCTTTCCCACAAATTAAATTATACTTTAAATGTTATTTACTAAACCATTATCATTGTTATACACATCTCAATCCTCTCCACTCTCCAAAAACAAGATCAAACTAGGGTTTCATCTAAGTTCAAGATCCCAAGAAAAGAGTAAAGACTAGAGTTCCATTCTTCGAACTAAATTACTTAAGTTATGTGGGACTGTCTTTAAACACCTTGACATGAGTTTTATCATTTTTAATAAATTTGAAGATATAAAATCATGATTTTGAAAGGGGTTCTTGGTAACGCTTGAATGATATGCATCATGGTTTCGTTTTGATAAAAGTATACGTTGGATTTGAACTCTTTTAAATAGAATTGAATTACAACTATGAATACATGTATTTTTGAATGCAATTAATATTTAATTGAGAGCATGAACAACAACTTCCCATTTTTGGAATGACAATATGGTCTAATTGTATTGTGGATTATTTCAAATGCATGAACTAGTATTTTAAAGGTAAATTTCTTATTATTATTATTGTAATTTACATGGTTTATGACATAATCAGAGGGAGTCTTCTTGCCACAACTTTACTCATTGAATTTAAGTGAAGGATTGCATGTTTTAAATGAGGTAGGATATGAAATTGATATGATATGAATGACTTGCAAGTCAGGGTATGACGATACACAATGATGATAAGCCCTTCATAGAATAAATGTTGAATGATTTGAAAGTATGAAGCATTTTTTTTGAAGAACTAAAAAGTGGGCTTAGGAGAGATAGTCTGTTACCTAAAGAAGGCATTTGAGTGTAAGGGATCATCGATGGAAATTGTAGTTGCCGATACGAGTATTATCCTAAAAAGGATTAATGTGGACGTCATGTAAGGGTGATGCCACAGTATACTTGTAAGGGGGTGTACCAAAGTATTAAGAACTCTAATTCTTGCGGAATACTTGAATTGGAGGGTTGGCCGCTGAGTCAAAGGTGGATTCCATATAGCCCATGGAAGTATAGATTTGTAGGGTGTATCGATTAGCTCAAAATAGTAACAAAGTTTTGAGTCATGTTTACAAGAAAAAGTTAAAATTTTTAAATTATGCCCATGTATTTACTTGTCTTATATTTAATGTTTTACAAAGTGATCACACCTATATTGTGCATCAAAGATGCTATTTTTATTTGGAATAGTTTCACATTCTAGTACATATGTATTAACTCCCCTATTATTGATTTGAGACACAGTCCCGAGGTCCCGTTCAGCAGAAGACTTGTGTGTGTTGGAATTTGCAGTTGGTGAGCCTTCTCTTATCTGAAAGGCCTAGTCTTTATACTTTATTATTTCTTTGTGTTTATGGTCTGACTGGGGGCCTTTTCCCAGTTCTAGAAAAGTTGTTTGTTTTAATGTATTAGAGATTTCGCAGACTGATGGTAGATGGTATTAGAGGTTTAAAGATTTTATTTCTAAAACTACAGAAGCACTATCGACGGATTTATCCTATGTGAGTGTGGAGGTAGGCCGATTTCTATGAGAATAAAACTTGTTCTCAAAAGACACTTATTAAAATCATGATAGAGTAATACCGTAACGTGCTGGCTATAAATCTTATGTCAACACCTTGGATATTATGTGTAAGCAGTAACTTTTTTATTTTCCTTCAGCAGTCATAGTTCAAGTCTGAGATAACTACGTCTTTGGAGTAAAAATTACTATTTTACTATAGGTTCAATGCAGAGCACACCTTCATTATGCATGGTGGTATTCCTTTAACTAGTGGACTCTCTTATATTGATATTAAAATAAGTGGGGGATCGATAGGGTATCTAAGAATTTTAATATTATTTTTATATTAATTTAGCTCATAATTTTGAAGTGTCATTGTTACAAATGAATTATTTTTAGAATTAGTTACTTTAAGTTACAAAAACCTTTTACAACATCATTGATCACCTTACTTTATCTTAATATACTCCATATTATGGTCATTTAAAAGGCCTAAGGAAGTGGGTGTGTTGGTGCAGTTTCATTTGGAGTTAAATAGCATTATACACCTACTTTGAAATTGTCTCTTAATAGTGCATATTTGTTCTGATTATGCAGCATTTGTTTCTTAGGATTTATGAGGGCTGCATGTTTTTTTTCTCATATACTACACCAACGTTAGTGGAATGGAGTGTCTTATGGTTTTCTTATAACTCCTCTATGTCTTATGGCAGTTTAGTCCTTGTAACTCTTGTAACCTCCTTCACATTTGTCTTCCTATTCATTGCATGGAAGATTTCTCATCTATAAATAGAGGTAGTCTTGCATATTTTGTTAGAGTGTGTGACCTACTGATTTTAGTATTATACTCTACTAGTTGCGTATCTATGAAAAAAGTAAGCTAACGTGGTTCATAGAAGTAAAATATGAACACAGTATTTTTACGTTGAAAACACCCGACTCAAGAAAGATGTAAAAAAACCATAACCTGTACCTCAGGATTTAACCCCAACTTCAGTATTACTCTTGAGCCTCAACAATAAAGAAATTACAAGACTTGTGAATTAAAACTTCTAACTCATATTTCTACAAAAACACAAATCTTCCCAAGATAAGTCTTCCCAAGTTTTCGAGTTCCCTAACTTGAAGACTCAACTCCTAACTCAGTTTATACTTCACTGAGACTAGAACAAAAACAAATTACAACACAAAGAACCAACCTATTACATAAATTCTACGACTTGCTATATGAAGGACCAGGTTCTTCTTCAAGTAAGAGAACTGATTTGATGATTTTCTTGTCAGTGCATGAGTGAAACTTTGAATGTCATATTTTGTATTTAAGCGAAGTCCCTAATAGAGTCCTTTAGATTATGTACTCTTCTATCTTCAGTAGGACTCCTATGTAGTTTCACTCCTTGTTGCAATCGTCTATCTCCTTGGTTGAATAGAACTACTTTATTATCCCCTAGCTTTGTAGGACTCTGTCAACGCAATCTCCAAGAGTTTGTGATTATATTCTCCTCAATCTTTTGTTGTAGATGATAAGCATTGGTAACATATCTGAGTTTCCTTGCGTATAAACTTTTATCTTAACGTCTTTTCAGCCTTGCATCAACTTCAATAAGCAATATATGTAAGAACTAGTAACTTCTTTTTCTTCACTTGGTTAGACCAACTTACACATCATGTATCATCCATATGTCTATCATCAAAACTTAAAATTCCCTAAAAAATTCCCCCTTTTGGTGATGACAAACTAATCAACACAACAACCCTCACAAAATCCTGACATACTCAATAAAGGGATTTATATAAAAGAACACATAATGAAA
>NW_025849093.1:576325-607531 GCF_002878395.1 Capsicum annuum
AGTTATAAGCATTGCATAATCTATTCTCCCCCCTTTTGATGTCATAAAAAAGATGGGCCCAAAAAGTGAAAAATATTTAATAATCCATGGCCACTGGGATATCACTAAGACAATCAAAACCCTGAGTAAAAGGACATTTATGCAATATAGAAAAATAGAAGAACAAAAGTAAGCCGTCATGACCCGAACCAGGGCCCTGGCCTTGACAAGAATTCCAAACCATGAAGGCCCAGACGCCCATCTCTCTTTGGTAATCATACACAATCTTCGTAAATTATAATAGAAGATGTGGAATTGTAAATCGTTACGGAAACATGGTCATATTCTAAGTTCAATTAAACTATGAAAAAATGAAATCCAATATCAACTACACAACATCTGACCAGTCTGCAAAATCTCTACTATATCTGAAAATGACAATTGTCTGAAATAGGGACAAGGCCCCAGTGGACCTAAGCAAAGATAAATAACATAATCTAAAAGACATAGGCCTTCTGAAATAAAGAAGGCTCACCAATTGCACACATCACTGCTGTCTAAAAACTCTATGACCTAGCAGGACCTCTGAACTGAGCTTTGGACCCTGGAAGGAAGGGGGATTCAATACAAATATACTGATACGCAGAGCAATCCAAAATAAAGCTTTTAGATTAGAAAAATAGTAGAGAGATAGTCATAAACATCATGAAAGATATAATTTTCAAAACACATGGGCATTCTTGGAAAAACATAAAAACCTTTCTGTCAAAAGCAGTTTCTGATCTTTGTATTACTTCTAAGTTAGGTGGCACATCCCTCCAATTCTAAAATCCCACGGGCTGTATGGAATCCTCCATTGACTTGGTGGGGAAGCCCCCAACCTAAGTTTGCTGCAACGGTTAGAGTGTTCAAGTCTAATATGCCACAAGGCACTAGGCCAGCGTATAATAATATAGCAGATCGACAAATCATGGTTTTGGGCAATTAGTTGTCTGAAACTGGTGACTTCTTCGGGGGACCACCTAACATCTCTTTGTGCCCAATTTTATCCATTTCTAATCCATTATTCTAAAATCTTAAGTCATGAAAATCTGGTTTCTAAGCTTGTCTGAGTCAATTATGGCATTGTCTATTTTGGTATCGTCATACCAAGATTAACAAGTCAAAGTTCTAAGCCATAAATTCATTAAGCATAATTCTTCCATTAAACTCAATTCAGACCACCCAACATTTGAAATAGTATAAGATATTTCATATTCCAAAGCATAAGTCAAAACTGTGCAAGAATTCTTTAAGCATATGGTGGTCATGTGCTTTTGGAAAAATCATGCACTCTTTCATTATATGAATATTTTCAACATTTATCAACACAACTACCCTCTCTTTTTAAATCCAAATCTTAATCCAATCATAACACAATTCAAGACCTTTTAAACCATGCTTTTCAAAATGCATTCAAAATGATTCATAGCATATCATAAGTAAAGGAAAATCATAACAAGAGAGGGATTTGATTATAATTCATGCTCTCAATTGAATATTCATTCTTAAACACATTCATACATATATATAGAATTTCAAATAAATTTGGGGAAAGGCCTAAAGACTAAAACAATATCATTAACATTCATAATGCATAATAAAATCATGGATTTCAAAACCTTTTTCTAAATTCATGCTTGATAGATCTTTAAATAATACTTGAGTATTTCAACAAGCCCATGTAGTTTTAGGATAAACTCCACGTACCCTAAATTATAAGATCTGAAAGATGGAACCCGGATCTAGATAGATGAAACCCGGATCTTGATCCGTTTCTTGAATATCTTCACTTCGAAAGATGAATTATTGATCTATGGAAGGGAAGGAAACTTGAATCTTGATTTTTTTCTTGGAGATCTTGAACTTAAGGATTGATTTTCTTGATTTCTTGGTCTTGTAGGAAACCCTAGGTTCCATCTTGTTCTTAAGAATAGCGAGGATTGAGATGCTGTAAAACTGATAATATATGGATTATAATGCTTAGGGTACAATTTATATTCATGGAGAAGGATTTTAGAGTGAGGGAGAGACCAAAATAACCCTACAAAATCACTTCCCAGTTGCTGAAATTTTCAGCTGACGACCAAGGCTGATAAGCTGTCAGATCTGTGATAGCCCATCAGCCCAGGTCGTCACCGAGGAGCTAAAATCTATGATTTTCTAGCTAAGGTTGACGACATTTTCTGATAAGGCATCAGAAATGTCGTCAGATATGTGATGAGCCATCAAATATGTCGTCAGACAGTTTCTAGGCTGATATGCTAGAGTAAAATGGGCAAAACATTTTACTCCGATATTGTATTTGGGTGAAATTGATATCGTTGGAAGGATAATTCAAATAGATTTCATTTGATATATAGTAGGCCACTGAGTTCATCATATAAAACGAGTTATGGTTGATTGAAATTGACCCAAGTTTTGACGCTTACTAAAACTTGAACGATAGGAAAGTTTTGAACTAGTCCTTGAGTCAAGGGACCTATATGATCTTGGCTCATGCTCAACTATATTCTCACACTACATTAATGATTAACACACAAAATTTGAATTGGATTTATGGCCTTTTGGAACATCTACATGTAGGAATGACAGTTTTTGTTCTAGCCCGAAAATGCGGTGTGTTACATTATCTCCCCCTTAGGATCATTCGTCCCCGAATAATGGGTAGGAATGTTGAAGTCTTTAAGGTATGGAATAACATGGACATGATATGTATTTTAAGAAAGGATATAGCGGAGCTGAAACATTTAAACTTCTATCATGAAATTGAATTCTGAGATGACTTGACTTTACTTGCTTCAAGGATCTAATTCATGCAGATAATTTTAGGATTCCCTTGAAATGTTCATGATCCGATCATACATATTGAAATTTTTAAGCGATGACTTATGCAAGTACAAATCACAAGCCGACAAGACTTAGGTCGTAGTAGGGTATTTATACTGCCTAAGCTAAAATATTTGGAAAATTGTGAGATTATACGCTGAACTCTTATGCACCAAGTCATGAATAGATAGCTGAATCGGAAACATGATGCTTGTATTGAACTGAATTGGCAATTTACATGAATGGGATAGATTATATCTTGGGATGGTCCTACGCATAAGACTTCGGTTAGTAGGACCGAGTGAAAAGGTAGGAAACCACAATACTTGTCTGCCCGACTGTTAAACTGAATTGTGTTTTATAAAGGATGAATTATACTCGAATCTTATGCTTAACTGGAGTATCTCTTCAACACTCTTTCTAAAGAAACAGTAGTAGCATTAAGGAGCAAGGAATCTTGGGCCTGAGCTACACAAGACATCCAACTAAGGAATCACAACAACAACATCACTGTATGGCATGGATTAGAGACATATGACTCATAAACTAGGATAAAATTACCAGGCCTTAGGCAATGCAACTTCTTACTTTCAAGCTTCACACACTTCTCAAATATCCCTTAACTATACTATTCCCCCCAAATGCCATTCTTATTTGACTGAACTTATAATTCTTATATGGGCATTGATAAATCTTTCTACTAATGTGTAAAGTAGCTTAAATCTTTCATCGTGATCAAGCCTAACTCTAAGTCACAAAATACAATATGCCACCCACGATACTATTCTGAACCGTATGATTCAACCTTCGATACCTTTTTTTTTATCACATCCTAAGCATAATGTGCCCTACCACTTCAATGAATAACTCTAAACTCTTACTATGGATTCAGTAGTGCATATTGCGTTTCTCCACTTAAATCCCAATATGACATTCAGGCCTATTTGATAACCACCTGTGAAATTCAAGGCAAACACCTATAAATACATACATCACATAGTCTCTAAGCCATTGTCAATACAACTCCCACGCGCTACCCTAGGAACATACACACACAACTTTAAACTAACTATAACATGTATCAAAGACTTGTCCCCAAATCTCACTTCACTCTTAGGGACTTATATAAAATAAGCATACAATGATCTTCCATCAACAAGAAACATTTACTCATCACCACTATAAGCTGAATTGAGGGCATACATGGCTATAAGTTGATTTTTTTTTTTGCCAATCATTAGGAGTATAGCATGAGTTATAGGAAGTAAGCACACTATAAAGCGTGCGTACATGAGTCATGAGCTTCATGACCTCAATTTAGATTTCATAGCATAAGGAAAGTGAATCCGACTGCTGAATGAATTGGAACTCCTTATTTTAGAACTGGAAAAGTATATGACTCTCTATTATATGCATGAACATGAACTATGATCATGTAACCAAAACACAAAGCATGAGTAGCCATTGGGATAGATGAAAAATACTGAGATAAGAATGGGTTGAGTCCCACCCTCACTTTTTAATGTTCTATATCATACTGGAATTACTATCAGAATCTGAGAGCCTGACTTGGTTATTTGATCTATCATCTCCCCCTTAGCTTTAAGCCATCATCTTAAGTTTGATAGATCTCTTTCAAGACTTTAAACCGAACTACACTCATTGGACTCTGGGTTCTGGAAAATGACCATACACGCATATGATAGAACTTAAATCAAATGACTACACCTGAAAGTGAAAAAAACCCACTGTTAATACTACCTTCTTAGATACATTTTTTCTTTCTATATCCGTCAATAGTCATCATACAATACTTGTACACTTACTAACTTCGGTTCTTCATAAGTATCCCTATAGTCGGAGTGTACACCCTCGGGTGCCGCAACCCTTATTTCTATTAGCTCAATCTTCAAAAACTCAAACTTGGATTCTAACACTTAACATGGATATCACCAAGCCTTTGATGAACCATACTATTTCCATCATAGCCTACCAATAGTGCGACTCCAAAATTATATCTCTCTACCATGCAAATCAAGATCATATCATAAGGCTCAACACTATCAATCAAAACTCCTCAACTTGGCTATTTAGAACACCATATACCATCTACTAGTATTTCCCTACCTAGCAACTAAATGGTACTACTAGCCACACACAATATGTAATAGTCTTAGAAAATGCCACAACTCCATATCACCTTGGGCATAATTCTACATCATACATACAACATCATATTTCATTACGAATCAAATAAACTTAAGCTTTTGCATAAACCGTTCAGGCTTATTAGATCACCTCTATATAACTAGTATCATTAACCAAGAAATCATCATATCCACCTTCATGGACATCAACTGTTCAAACTTAATGTCTAGTGCTAAACATTATTTACAATCCAACCTTACACATAATTCTTGCAAAACATACATCATTAGTCTTAAGACACTATTCTTATAACCACATTCTACATTAAATTCAAGCCTATAGTCTAACATCAACCATTTACCTCCAATGAAGAATGTAACAAAATATACTAGTCCATCAAATTGGGATATTCCATCCAAATACCTCAAAAATCTACTACATACCTTCTCACAAGTAGTACTAGTTTACAACTACCAACGAAAAGTATGTCAAGAGGGGTAAAGTCACGTAATAGCCATGGTCAACCTAAATGTCATATTATAACTCCATACAATCTTATCTATTTATACGACTTTCTCACATCACACTTACTTGTCCAAGCGTACATTTAGACTACTTTCAAATTCCACAAACAACCATGAGTCTATAATTATTACTTACTGGCTCATCTAGCCATTTTCATACTTCAAGCAGACAACAATTCACCTTAACTAATAACTCCTTCTCTAGCTTATACTAAACTAACACAAAAAGATGTATCACCTCATTACCAACTCAATCTCATGCAAAAAGATTCTACTATACAAATATTCAACAAGCACAATAAGAAAAAATTGAGCAACAAGTTGCTAGCAAATCGAAATAGGCTTCACACGGCTTCACTAGACTTTGATTTTTCTTTGTGTTTTGAACAAGAAAATGAAATAAATAACAAAGAAACTATGATAGTGAATTGAAAGAGCCCCACATGGATTCACTAGACTTTGATTTTTCAAAAACATCATCATAACAGGATTATATATTACAAGAGATAGAAAATTGACACACAATGTTCAATGATCTAAGCATACACATCTTACTCTTTATAGATAAAAATATGAGTCAAACAGTTCCCTCACAGTCTACCATACAATCCAGACATGCTACAAGCTACCACATTAGTCTATAACTATAAAGTGGTAAATCATCCTCAAACATAGGTTATTCAACTAAAATATTTATTTACGCAAAATCACCCTTACTCTAACTTCTAACTTTGTGACTTCACATCGCCAACTTCTTGGTCCAACATCACTACCAATAGGTCATGACACCGACACTTAACTTATACTACTACTCGGGTGGAAATATAGTTCCAACATTCTGCTACACATCGTTCCCTCTTAATCATGACATTTGCAATATAAATTTTTGAAAATGACTGAATACACTTAATACCACAGACTGAAAAGCACAATTTTATCACACTAGAATCAATACACCCCGAAGCACTAATGAACTCTTCACAAGTCCTTGCACAATTTCAAAATGTTATATGGCTCAATTAGAAAGGACCATACCATTTGAAATCTAAGCTTCTGCACTTGAATCACCCCTCTGAGAACATCATAGTAAGGAAAGAATGGGGATGACTGTTACTTTTGTATGGGCGACACCATAGCATGAATTAGAGTATGAAAGGGGAACATTCTAACTCCATTGCACGAACTAGAGTATAAAGAAAGAGTATATTCCTATATGACTTATAGCCTCCTGTATATAAGTGTGGCGCAATACACACCCATAAACAAGACTTTACCGACTAAATTTTGTAGACACCCTGGGACCATGAACTATGATCTGATACCAAGTTTGTCAAGACTCGAACTGGGGCCCTGGACATAACGAGCATTCCAAACCATGAAGGCCCGGACGCCTTTCTCTCTCTGGTAGTCATGCACAATCTTCATAAATTATAATAGAAGATGTGGAATTGTAAATCATTATGGAAACATGGTCATACTCTGAGTTTAATTAAACTATGAAAAAATTAAATCTAATATCAACTACACAACATCTGAACCAGTCTACAAAATCTCTACTACATCTGTCTGCTGTCTAAAAACTCTACGTCGTAGCATGACCGCTGAACTGAGCTTTAGACCCTAGGAGGAAGGGGGTCAATAAAAATGTACTAGTACGTAGAGCAATCCAAAATAAATCTTTTATATAAATAAAATAGATGAGAGATAGTCATAAACATCATAAAAGATATAATTTTCAAAACACATGGGCATTCTTGGAAAAACATAAAAACCTTTCTGTCAAAAGCAGTTTCTGATCTTTGTATTACTTCTGAGTTAGGTGGCACACCCCTACAACTCTAAAATCCTACGTGCTGTATGGAATCCGCCATTGACTTGGCAGGGAAAACTCCAACCCAAGTGTGCGGCAACTGTTGGAGTGTCCAAGTCTAATACACCACAGGGCACTAGGCCAGCGTATAATAATATTCTCAGATAAAAAAATCACGGTTTTGGATAATGAGTTGTCTCAAACTCGTGTCTTCTTCAGGGGACCACCTAACATCTCTTTATGCCCACTTTTATCAATTTCTAATGCATTATTCTGATATCTTAAGTCAGGATAATCTGTTTTCTAAGCTTGTCTGAGTCTATTATGGCATTGTCTATTTTGGTGTCATCATGCTAAGACATACAAGTTGAAATTCTAAGCCATAAATGCTTTAAGCATAATTATTTCATTAAACTCAATTTAGACCACCCAATATTTCAAATAGTATAAGATATTTCATGTTTCGAAAAATAAGTTAAAACTATGCAAGAATCCTTTAAACATATGGTGGTCATGTGCTTTTGGAAAAATCATGCACTCTTTCATTATATGAATATTTTCAACATTTATCAACACAACTACCCTCTCTTTTTAAATCCAAATATTAATCCAATCATAACACAATTCAAGACATTTTAAACCATGCTTTTCAAAATGCATTCAACACAATTCATAGCATATCACAAGTAAAGGAAAATTATAACAAGAGAGTGATTTCATTATAATCCATGCTCTCAATTGAATATTCATTCTTCAACACATTCATACATATATATAGAATTTCAAATCAATTTGGGGAAAGGCCTAAAGTCCAAAACAATATCACTAACATTCATAATGCGTAATAAAGCCATGGATTTCAAAACCCTTTTCTAAATTCATGCTTGATACATATTTAAATAATACTTGAATATTTCAAAAAGCCCATGTAGTTTTAGCATAAACCGCATGTACCTTAAATTATAAGATCTGAAAGATGGAACCCGAATCTAGATAGATGAAACCCGAATCTTGATTCGTTTCTTTAATATTTACACTTTGGAAAATGAATTCTTGATCTATGGATGGGAACTTGAATCTTGATTTTTTTCTTGGAGATCTTGAATTTAAGGATTGATTTTCTTGATTTCTTGATCTTGGAGGAAACCCTAGTTTCCATCTTGTTCTTTAGAGTAGAGAGGATTGAGATGCTGTAAAACTGATAATATATGAATTATAATACTTAGGGTTCAATTTATATTCGTGGAGAAGGATTTTGGAGTTAGGGAAAGAGAAAAATACCCCTACGAAATCACTTCTCAGTTGCTGAAATTTTCTGCTGACAACCAATGCTGATAAGCCATCAGATCTGTGATAGCCCGTCAGCCCAGGTCGTCACCTAGGAGCTGAAATTTATGATTTTCTTCCTAAGGCTGATGAAATTTTCAGATAAGGCATCAAAAATGTCATCAGAAATGTGATAAGCCATCAAATATGTTGTCAGACAGTTTTCAGGCTGATATGCTGGAGTAAAATGGACATAACCTTTTGCTCCGATATCGGATTTGGGTGAAATTGGTATCGTTGGAAAGATAATTTGAGGATATTTCATTTGATATATAGTAGCTACCCAGTTCTTTAGATACAAAGGATTATGGTCGATTGATGTTGACCCAACTTTTGACGTTCACTAAAACTTGAATGATAGGAAAGCTTTCAACTAGTCCTTGAGTTAAGGGACCTCTATGATCTCGAATTATGTTAAACTAGATTCTCACACTACATTAATGATTAACACATAAAATTTGAATTGGATTTATGGCCTTTTTGAACATCTACTCGTAGGAATGACGGTTTATGTTCTAACCCAAAAATGCGGGGTGTTACATAAGCAAATAAGTCTATTTTATTCATAAGCAGGGTACAAGTAGAAATTAGAAAAAAATAACAAGGAAAGAGTAGGTTATCTAGTGGAGAAAACAAAAGAAACAGAACTGTTCTAATGATTATGAAGGGAATTCGGTAGAGGTGGAGGAGGGGATAAGAGAGGTCAATTTTTGATCTATATCAGCATTTTTAGATCTTTCACGCTCCAAGGAAGCAGAAAGTGAGGTAATATGAGATTGGAGAATCCTCTTCTCATCATCATGAGCAGCTTGAGTAGCCTCCAGTGCAGCTTGAGCAACCTCTAACTCAATAGTTTTTGCTACAAGTGCATTTCTTAACCTCAGCAAAGGATTATCAGTGCTCCTCATGGAAACAGGTAATGCCATATGGTTCACAGACCCTATAACGTCCTTAGTGGTTTGCAGAGACTATACTTTGACTGGTACATTAAAATCCTCAAGAACAGAAGAGAGCCAAAACTTATATGGCAAAGCATGACCATTCACATATTCAAGTAGGGCACTTTGCATGTGCTGAATCATTAGGCAAGGTAAGTCAATCCGCATTTCAGTATCAAGTAATTCCATCAAGTAAGATAAAGAAAATTGGCTATAGTCCTTTATTCTAGTTGAGGAAGAATCATTTTATGAACAACATCGAAGTAAAGCTAATGGAGTGGGGTCATTTCATTCTTAAGGACCCTATGATGAGTGACAAGGTGAGGGTTTCTAGAAAACTTATGAGGTATATCAAGAGAGAAGCGAGATTATCAAGAGGAGGCTAGGTAAAATTGACATAGTGACCCCATACCCTTGTAGGGATGTGCAGAATTCGAGCAAGGTCAGCAACATCAAGATTGATAGTAAAGCCATGAATAATAGTCGAAAACATTTCACCAATAGCAACACCATTAGTATAAAACTCATAGACTTCATCTTTTCCAAATTTGCGTTGGTAATCACCTTGAAGGAACAAGTGTGACAATTCTGATTCTTCAATTTGGATACCAAGACATTCATCTCAGGACCCCTAAATCTAGTGACAACACGTCCTCTAGCTAACTTGTGTTTTTGGAAATGTATGATATGAGAGGATTGAAAGGCATGATCAGTAAGAGTATCTTCATCAAAATCAAAATCAAAATTTGGATTGATCTCATTAGAGTGTACAGGGAGGGTATCAAAAAGAGACTCAAAGTTGGAGGAGTTTGAGGGAAAAGGTGCCTTAACATGTTTCTTTGACTGGGAAGTGACCCGCTTTGCAGGGGACTTAGAAGAAGATGAAGGCTTGTTAAAAGGTATGGTTTTACACTGAGAAAAGGATTTTTCAGAAGAAAAGGGTTTTAGAGCCTTTACTTTTATTATTTTTCCCTTACATACAAAGCAAAGAAGGATATCAGGAGAAGAGGAAGAAGGATCAGCAGATGTAGCAACTCTTTTCCTCTTTCTTGCTTGAAGAGATTTTACAAGGGAAGCTTTTTCCTGATTCTTCCTTTGATGAGTATGAGGAGTTCGACAAGTGGGTAATTCTTTGTCGTCAACAACAATTGGGGGTGTGGAGGGCATTTTTTTCATCAGATCTGGACCTTCCTGGGATCAAATTGGAAATGGGTTCATCATCAGTATCGATAATTTTGAGTGGGGTCAGAGATGGAAGTGTGGGTTTCAAAGAGGATGAAGGATTTGAGGAATATTGGGCAAAAAGGTTTGGAAAATTTCTGAAGGCTGCAAAATTTGATAATTTTATGGAGATTGTAGGAGGGAATATAGGTAGTAAGGTGATATCAGGATGAAGAACAATGTAGGATCAGGGATTTGTGACAGAGTCTGAGGCATGGGTGGATGATGAGGACGCCATAGTGAAGATGAAGAAGTAACTTGTTCTTGGCTAGGAAATAATTAGAGATTGAATAAATGAGAAAGGAGATAAAAGAAATGTATTTAAGGAGACAAAAAAGATAAGATGAAATGTAAAAGTACTATATTTCACAAGGAAATTTAATGATGATGTGGTCCTGTGTTGATGGGAAAAAAGTGCCAGCTTTTTGAAAAAGAATGACTCTTGAGTTTTTGACGATTTTGTGAGTAATAAAGAACCATGTAGCATACCCATTTCTCTCAATGCATTTTTAAGTAAAATATATTCATAACTTAATCTTCTATAATAATATGGACAAAATTGCTTGAGTGTTCCAGCATCTCTACAAAATCAACACATGAATAGGTCAATTTACTCTAAAGTCTTGGAATTAGGATACACATGTAAATATGTAAGACTAAATTAATCAACAATCACTTCAGAGCAACTTATTTTAGTCAGTCATTGAGGGTGATTTATGAAATTTTAATCATCCCCAAGGCTAACTTATTTTTTTCAAAATGTTCACTGCATAATGCCTTAGTGAATATGTCAGCAATTTGTTTTTTAGTTGAATAAAACATAATCGATATAAGACCTTTTTCAACATTATGTCTAAGAAAGTGATGTCTAATATCAATATGGTTAGTTATTTTATATTGAATAGGATTCTTAGCAATATTAATATCACTTGTATTGTCAAAATAATTAGTAACACATCCAAAATGTATACCAAAATCCATGAGTTGTTGTTTAATCCACAACAACTGAGAACAACATCATCCTGCAACAACATATTTAACCATAGCAGTAGACAAGGCTACTGAGGTTTGTTTTTTAGTTAACCAGGTAATCAAAAATGATCCAAGAAAATGTTCCATGCCTGTGATACTCTTCCTATCAACAAAGTATCCTGCATATTCATCATTAGAGTATCCTACCAAGTTGAAGTTACTACCTATTGGATACCATAGGATAAGATCAATAGTTCCCTTGAGATATCTAAAAATTCTTTCCACAGATTATAGATAAGATTCTTTAGGATTTGTTTAAAACCTAGCACATACCCCCACACTGAACACAATATCTGGCCTACTTGTTGAGAGATATAGCAATGATCCTATCATTCCTCTGTACAACTTTTTCTCCACATCAGGAGGACCTATTTTATCCAAATCAAGTTTTGTGGCAGTGGCTATTAGAGTGCTGATCTCTTTTGCATCTTCCATGGAAAATCTTTGGAGAAGTTCCTTGACATAGTGTTGCTGATGGATCATGGTTCCAGATGTTATTTGTTTAATTTGAAAATCTATGAATTTCAGCTCCCCCATCATACTTATATCAAACTCACAACTCATGAGTTTAGAAAACTCATGAGTCATGTACATGTTTGTAGAGCCAAAGATAATGTCATCAACAAACACTTGCACAACCAACAGATCTTTCCCATTAGTTTTTAGGAACAGAGTGTACTCAATTTTACCTCTAGTGTGATCATGCTCTATAAGAATCTTTGAAAATCTTTCATACCAATCTCTTGGACCTTGTTTTAGTCCATACAAAGCCTTGTTAAGTTTATAAACATGACAAGGAAGCTCTTCTCTTTCAAATCCTGGCGGTTGTTTGGCATACACTTCCTCTTTAAGAATGCCATTAAAGAATGAACTCTTTATATACATTTGATAGAGAATGAATTCCATATAAGCAGCAAAAGCAACAAGTAATCTTATTTCTTCAGCTCTGGCTACAAGAGCAAAAGTCTCATTAAAATCTATGTCTTCTTCTTGATTGTACCCTTGGACCACTAATCTTGCCTTGTTCCTTGTGACAGCTCCATGCTCATCAACCTTGTTTTTGTACACTAACATAGTTCCAATTACTATTCTATCTTTTGGGAGTGGAACTAAGAGCCATACTTTGCTTCCCTTAAACTAATTTAATTATTCCTACATTTCTATGATCCAATCAACATAAAGCAGTACTTTAGTTACCTTCTTTAGCTTAATTTTTGACATGAATGCATTGAAAGACATGCTTCTTAATCCACACCTTTTGGTGATCCCAGAATTGAGATTAGTGAGAACATTCATAATAGGATGTGATCCTTGATACTTGTAACCTTTTGGGACCAAACCTAGTGAGTTACTAGGATAACTGCAGATCTTCCAAGTTACGGTAGTTGGTGGATCAGTTCCCCCTATCAATGTGCCTCCAAAATTAGTTTCCCCTATTGAGGTGCCTTCTTGTTTGGTAAGTCCAGCAAATGAAGCAGGTTGTGTAACCTATTCCTCAGAATCACTTCCTTCCTACAGGTTAGTCTTAACATAAGATTCATCAAAATCTATATGCATGCTTTCTTCAACATAGTTTGTTCTATTGTTTAGAACCCTCTAAGCCTTTCTATTAAGTGAATAACCTAAAAAGATTCCCTCATCACTTTTAGCATCAAATTTTCCCAGATTATCCTTTCCATTATTGTGAATAAAACATTTACAACCAAAGGTTCTAAAATGAGAAATGTTTGGCTTTCTTCCTTTTAGTATTTCATAGGGAGTATTCTCTAAAATATTTCTGATCATGCATCTATATATGATATATGTTGCAGTACTAATTACCTCAGCCCAAAGATTTTTAGCAAGATTTGCTGTAAGCATCATTGTTCTAACCATATCTTCCAAAGTTCTATTTTTCCTTTCTACAACTCAATTTTGTTGTGGTGTTCTGGGAGTAGAGAAGTTATGATCTATACCATTTGCTAAATAGAATTCTAGAAATTTGACATTCTCAAATTCTATACCATGGTCATATCTTATGGAAGCTAATGAAGTGCCCATAATCTTTTCAATTTTCTTTATGAAAATTTTAAAGGAATAAAAGTCGTCTTATTTAGAGGCTAGAAACAATGTCCAGATGAATATGGAATAATTATCAACTATCATAAAAACATACCTTTTTCCACCTCTGCTTTGAAGTCTCATTAGTCCACACAAGTCTATATGGACCAGGTCCAGACACTTTGTAGTGCTGACATGATTCTTTGACTTAAAAGAAGATCTTACCGGCTTCCCCCTTACAGAGGAACTACATAACTTTTATTTATTAAACTTGGTTTTGGGTAGTCCCAGTACCATATATTTGTAAGAAAGTATGTTCAGTTTTTTAAGACTTGTATGTCCAAGTATCCTGTGCCAAAGGAGTGGATCATTTTCCATTGCTCTCAGACAGGTCTACTATGGTCCTGGCATTGCCATTATGTCAACTTTGTATATATTTTTGTATCTCCTTGCAGTGAGCATAATCTCTTTGGTGTCCATCCTCTTGAATTTGACTCCTGCAGAAGTAAAAATAACTTTATTACCTTTATCACACAGTTGTGAAATGCTTAGAAGGTTGTGCTTAAACTCTTCTACACGATAGACATCTTCTAATGCTCTTGACTCAGATGAGACAATTTTTCCAACTCCGGTACTGATTCCCTTTTTGCCATCACCAAAAGAAACTCCTTCTCTATTTATTTTGGAGAGTGAAAGTAACTTTTTCTTATCACCAGCATGTGTCTTGAGTAAGCACTGTCCATGTACCAATGCTTTTGGCTACCTTTCACCATCTTTTGCGAGAAATAAATGGTTAGACTTAGGAACCTAATCAATCTTGGGTACAGTTTTATAAGTGAATGGATAAATTTAATTTTTTCTAGTCCATGCAGGCAACATGTAGTGTGACCTATTTCTCTGACCAAACCAAGTTCTTTTCTTCTTGGTCGGAGGAAATTTATTAGCTAGGTTTTGATTGCTAGATCTACTTTTAGCAGCCACAGGGCATTTAGTGGTTGGCTGTCCAAGGTTACCAAAGATATAACATAAGTCTTTAGGATCATCAAGACTTTTGTGGAAACCCAAACTTGCCTTTTCACTGTGATTTCTTTCACTCAACTTATGAACAATTCTTGAAGAATTTGTCCACCTATTTCCTCTTTCAAGATCAAGATTCAGTATAAAGGCTTCTTGACTTATTTTATTCACCTTATCTGTTGCATCATTACATTCTTGTTTATACTTGACTAATTCAATTTCCTAAAAAATACAGTCCTTGATCTAATGTTAAGTCTTACCACATTTGTAGCATCTATTTGGTTTGTCATTGGAATGCTTCTTGCTACCTATTCCCTTTTTCTTTTGAAGAATTTACTGAAGTTCTTGGTTATGAAGGCAGCTTGTTCCTGGTTAAGCTCAAATTCATCATCACTATCTGAGGCCTTCAAGGCAAAGACTTTCTTAGCAGCTTGTTCACTAGTTCCATCAATTTTCATTTCATAAGTTCTCAAATTTCCTACAAGTTCATCTAGTGTCATGCCTGTGAGATCCTTGTTTGCCTCCCTAATTGCAGTTACTTTAACATTCCATTTAGATTTTGGTAGTACCCTCAGCACCTTTTCAACTTGTTCCTCTTCTGTGATGACTTTTTCCAAGGAAGTTATCTCATTTGTTAAGGAAGTAAGCCTTGTCATCATATCATACAAAGATTCATGCTCCTTAATCTTAAATGCTTCATACTCAGTAAAAAGAAGAGCCATACTAAATTTCCTTACCTGGGAAGTACCTTTACGTGCATTAACTAGTGCATCCCAAATTTGCTTAGCAGTGGTACGAGTTGAAACTCTGTTGTACTCAGCTGGTCTGAGTACAAAGACTAAGATATTCTTATCTTTAGCATTTTTCTTTAATGCTAGCAAGTCATTAGCAGTAAACTCACTTCTCACATTCTTAACTTGTTCACCATCAACCAACTTCATTGGAATAATAGGACCATTAGTGATCCTATCCCATAATTCGTAGTCTTCACCTTGGATGAACATTTCCATTCCAGCCTTCCACTATATAAAGTGAGAACCATCAAAAAGTGGAGGTCGAGTAGTTGACTGGCCTTTACTATGACCAGTAGGAGGTGTAGAATTCATCATAATGATCTTTTTCTTAGGTGCTAACCTTATTTAAGAAAACCCTGATACCACTTGTTAGTGTGTGTGCCCTACTGATTTTAGTATTATAATCTACTACTTTCTTATCAGTGAAATAAGTATCACTCCCCAAGCCGAGGCCCAAGATGTGACACACATCCAATACTACTGCTAGTATGAGCAAACATTCTGGCATATCACATAAGCATACAACTAACATAAAGAATAGAGAGAAAACAAAATAGGACAAGATTTGTTAAAGGATAGGTTCTTTCAACAATGTTCATTAATATCACTTAATATCTGAAGATACAATAGTCAAGAAAAATAAGACTAATAATTAAAAGATCTGTCTGACAAATAAATAAGTGAAGCCTCTAATGACTGACTATAACTATTGGGAAAAGGCCCTGGTATATGCTGACACTAAAGGAACATAGAGAAATTGTCATATCTAAATTTTCCCCAGGTAGAAAGAAGGCTCACCAATAGCAGAAGCTGATAATCCTTATGATGCGCTTGACCGCAGACTTCATATCCAAAACCTACATCATGAAAATATGTAGCGCCAAAGATGATCAATATGTGGAATGTATTGGTATGCAAAATAATTTCAGGAGGGTAGTACAACAAGATATTATAAGTAACAATGAAATTCAAATATAAGTGAAGGCAACCGGAAAGGAACAAAAGCGTAAACCAAATTTATAATTGGACATGTAAAGTAGATTTAATTCCTTTGATTATTTGTGGGAGAAAGTAGTGAACCTTCATAAACCCCCATGTGAGCGCATGGAGTCTGGTCTCGGCCCGATCAGCTAAGCTATCCTATACCTTGCCGAGCATAGGATGTGACATGACATAATTTGCTAGCAAGTATCCATGGTTAGTCCCTTTTTGGGACACATAAAAAAAGAGTCATCCCACTTGCTGAATAATCTCTATCCTATGTTGGCAAACATAGTTTCGGGCATTTGTCATTTCAACCTATGCTTTCACGGTCAGCTAATTAACTCCCTTAAGATCATGACATTATCTTATTTATTTGATTAACTCTTGATCAAAATTTTAGCCTTGGCAGGATCATGCTCATGGTTTAGCCATTTTAGGCTCACGTACATATATTTTCCATTTTAGGCTAATGATCATGAATTTGTCCTTTAGGACTCATGCTTCAAAAATCAACCTCTTTGGTATCATGCCTCATGAATTATTATAGTTATTGAGCATTTGGGGTGTCATAAATGAGGATGTTGCTCTTACATACTGTGCAATATATTTACTTCATAATAGAGTATGATATTTTTGAATTAGCGATGTAACAGTATGTTCTTTTTTGTTGTCTGAACATTGCAGTAAGAGAACAATTAGCGCTGGATCATGTTTTGTGATTATGCAGTTGAAAAAGAAAGTAAAGCAGAATATTGCAGCTACAAGGCTATGGCACTGGTGTATCAGATAAGGACTGCTCAAAAGTGGACCGTGTACAAAAACCACATTATTGACGGATATACAATCTCGCAATGAAGTCAAAGAAAGAGTAGATACATTTTGAAATTCAAAAAAATAAATAGGAGAGATCACCTTTCATCAACAAATTATGTAATTAGTTCTCTCTCACTTCTTTTAAATAGTGAAGTGCTCTCTAGGTGTAATCGCTTAACTTTGCAGATTGTAAATATTTGACAGTTATTGCCAAAAACATCTATGATTCATACATCAAATCACAAGGGTTGTTGGAACTCAGAAAATTCAGAAAGGAAGAACATGAAACAGAGAGTTATCTGTACACACCCAACAACTATTAAACCATTCAATTTCATTGAGAATATTGTAGAAATAATTTGAATTGGATAACAGTAAAATTTCCAGAAATGAGAGTAAGGAATGGTTCTACATACCTAAAAACATTTGATAAAACTTGAAATCGGAAGAAGAAATTTGTACTTGATTTTCGATCAAGTCCCTTGTGTTTCTTGGAGTTGTAATTCATAGGATGAATCTGGATTTCTGATGGAAAGCATATGAAAAGTGATTGAAAAGTAAAGCTTTTATCCTGTGAATCTTGAGGAAAAGAGAAGGACTCTTCTTCTTTTATTAACGCACGAAACTGATGTGAATAGAGGGGATTTTACCGGCTGGAAAAGAAACTAATGCCTCTACTGAAAATTAAACGTCTGCCATAAAACAAATAATGTTTAGAAACTGAAGGATAAGGGTTTAATTGATTGGGATAAGGTAAAAATGAAAATATGAAATCACCCCCAAGAATATGAAAATAAAAGGAAAAAAATTAGAAAATTTTCGTCAGGTATAGGGTTGTTCTAACTGTTCTTTGTTAAACACGTAACTTTTTTACTCGGGAATCGAATTTAAGAGCTGTTGGTGGCATTGGAAAGAAGACTCAAAAATATTCAATTTAATAGGTTATAGGTCAAATAACTCTAAATATTCTAGGAGAAATCCTTGTTTAAATTTGGTCCTTGTATGTACCTATACGAAAACTTAATCATTAAAGGGCCTTTCAACTCAATTTGTTTTAGAGCTTTCTTATGCTCTTAATTCATACCTATTTCACCTACGTCACATAAGACATGACCTTTACACCTAGATACAATAAAATTTCTAGATTCACGTCTAAAAACATTTCAAGATACGTCCAATTTGTTTTATCTTTAGATCGAACATTCAGGGTGTTACAATATCTCCCTCTTGGGATCATTTGTCCTCGAATAATGGTCATGGTTGACTACCTTACATGGGAATACTGAAATAGTATAGGTTCTCTTGAACTATTTCTTAATGACATGAACTTTCCTATCATGTGGAGTGTCGTAACAGGCCACGGATGAAACCAAACGAGTCTTGAAATGAAGAGACTTAACATAGACATGTCATAGGACATGGGTTTAATGGAAGATGAACATAACAACGTAAGACATGAATTTCGAGATGAGCTATATAGTGGTATCTTAGTTATCTAAATAGGGCTTATAGAACTTGAATGACATGATGAAGTGTTGGAAATACGCCCTATTCGATCTGAAGTTACATAACTTGAATTAGGGGTGCATTAGAACATAGAAATACCGGTATTTTCACCTCTAATACTGGTAGCATTAGATTTTTGCAACACCTTTTGAACCTACCTTTCCCCCTTAAACTTCACTATTTCCAAAGTACAATTCTCACATAGGCACATGCAAGTACTAAAGTATCATTCTAACACATTTTCACCATGTCCAAGCCTACTCAGAGGTACAAGGTGCCACACCAAAAAATGCTCATGCCCGTCTAAATTTCAGGATCCCATATTCTATTTCCCTTTAGAAATCTTCATCTTTATTGTTGACCTGCTCTTAGGTAGTTCTAAAACTCAACAAGGTCTCTCTTACATCTAAAGTTATACCCAAGGACACTTTTTTTTCTCATCATGAAAACAACCATACTGGAAATCTAATCAAGAAGTCATAACGTACATAATGTATTTAGCCACATCGGTATCAACATGATATCCAAGCTCATCACTATAAAAGCATCATGGTTTCTTCCCAGATAATACTACATAAAAATAAAAAAAATCTTCTCTGTCTACCCAGAACCTCTATGAACTGCAATTTCATGTACTCCTACCTTGGGACACAACATATGAATTTATCTAACTATTACATATGACTAATCCTCATCTTGCACTTCATCCATGTTTATGATCTTAGATGAACTGGTACACCATAATCATCACAACAAGAAACATCTACTCTCTCCTATCCAACCATTACACAGTTGATATCATACCAGTGTCATGACATAAGGAATACCACTGAAGGTCTAGAATATGAGCACCAGGAATAGAAGGGATACTGCTCAATTACTACTAATACTTATCTTGACCTTTCTAATGAAGATGTGACCTAGGAATAAAACACAATAGGAATGAATATTCCATGCATCAAATACATAAAACCTAAACATAGAGTCATTCTGGGGATAGGCAGGACATAGAAAAAACTAGGAACATATATTAAAGTATTGTTTCTTAGGATAGAACATAACGTAAAGCATGTGTTCATGGATCAGAAATATAGTAACATATAACTTGAATTCCTAGAACCTTAGAGGAAGATTAGGATCGTGGTGTGACGCTATTGTTTCATATTCAAGGGTTAGAACATGGACATGAGTTTGCAAATAAAATCTTGATCGTAAACGTAGGAATAACATGAATGCATAAGACATGGGTAGAATGTCATCTTGGCTAAAGTCATAAAATACTCTATAGAAAGATTGAATCATAATGAAACTCATCATCTCTCTTTTCTTAAAACCCTTGCTATCTGCATCTCAACACCTAATTTGTTCTTTACTCTATCATCTCCCCCTTAGTTCAAAGTCCATATTTAAAGTATGTAGACCTATTCTCAAATCTGATCTATCATCGCCTTACTCCCCCAATAGACTATATCTTTAGGTACTCAACCCTTGGTAGGACTTCCTCCCGAGATACATCTCTTAACTTTCTCTAAACTTTGTAGTCATAATTTTGTAATTCATACTCTTATTGGTATATATAACCACTTCCTCTATACTCGACCTTCCCTTCTTAGTCCACTAACATCACACCTCTAAATTCATATCCACCCACTCCAATGGAAATTAAAATTGTACTAAGAGGCTCTTATAATCCTCTCAATTCAGCTCCTAAGAAAGCCATATACAACATAGGCTGCTCCACACTTAGAAACTCAAAGGTATTAACTAGGAACATATAGCACTAAATAACTTGGAATCTAGTATAAGAACATACTACATTGGTTACCTCTTTATATTTATAAAACGTAAGGCTCTTCTTCGTCAAAGGACCTCAACTACAACTCACTTTTTCACTTCTATTCCACATATGTATTATTTTTGCACATTCGCACTATCCCTAAATATCAAACATAAGCTCTTCCACACACACACAAAAAAATAAAATCAAGTCTACTAGATTTATTTTTCAAAAACTAGTGTGATCAATTCATTGTTGTGTTCGTTTAAAGTTCAAGCTTAGTGTTTAGTGCTAAACATGGATTATAACACTATCCGATAATAATAATTCAAACTGTATCTTATAAAAATCAAGAACCATTTGTCCATGACAACTTAGTCGATCTAAATCACACTATCTATCTCATTGCAGCCTACAAGCACATTCTCCTTCACAACATTATTTTCACTTTTTACTAATACAAACTTAAGCCATAATAAACTTCTTTCATAAACAAGTATAACCCAAACTCATCTTATCCAGCCACTCTTCCTCTATTAACTACCATAAAATTTTGTAAGTCTTGATACACCCTTGCCAACACGGAAGGACATTCCATCCCATTTCTCGATTAATGAATGCAAGACTCTTGCTACATACTCCAATCAATAGTTATCTCCACTTTTAAGACAATATACTTTTGAATTCATATTTCTAGCTCTTGAATACATTCTTCTACTTATGACTTACAACCCCCAAATCACACCATCTCTCAGGTGCGAATACTATCCAAACAGTGAAATACATAACTTCTGGGTAAAGGTGTCATTTGCAACAAGGTTTTAAGAAAAATAAAGAAAATCTGAGAGTACATCTTAGTTTGGCACAGACGCACGATTAATATGAAAAAGTGTGCATTCTTATGAATCAATGGGCTTAAATGCACTAATGGTCTCTGCTTAATCTCTCGTGCAGTCTCTTAATTTTTATGTTGGCTCTATCTGAGAGAACTACTAAGATATCAATCTGACCTTTAATGCTTGTACAACCTCAAAGGTGAGGAAAAGTAAGAAGAATTGGAAAAACACATGAATTCACAAAACATTCTTAAGGTAGCTCTATCGCACGATCTAGAATATAAAAGAATAGAGATATTTTCTAAATGTCTTGTAGTCTCCAAATTATAAGTGTGGCATGCTTCACACCCATAATTAGGACTCTACTATACATGGCTTAACACACACCCTAGGACATTTGAACTTGGTTCTGATACCAAGTTTGTCACGCCCCAAGCCAAGGCCTTAGACGTGACACGCACCCGATACTATTACTAGTATAAGCGAACGTTGTGGTATATTACATGAGTATACAACTAACATAACGAATAGAGAGGAAACAGAATACGACAAAATTTCTTAAAGGATAAAGTCTTTCAACAATGTTCATTAATATCACTTAACATCTGAAGATACAATAGTCACAAAAAATAAGACTAAAAATTACAAGATCCGTCTGACAACTAAATCAGTCTGTGAAGCCTCTAATGAATGACTATAACTATTGGGAAAAGGCCTTGGCATATCCTGACACTAAAGAAACATAGATAAAGGAATGTATTGGTATGCAAAAAAATTTTAGGAGGGTCGTACAACAAGAGATTAGAAGTAACAATGAAATTCAAATATAAGTGAAGGCAACCGGAAAGGAATAAGAGTTTAAACCAAATTTATAATTGACCATGTAAAGTAAATTTAATTCCTTTGATTATTTGTGGGAGAAAGTAGTGAACCTTCATAAACCACCATGTGAGCACATGGAGTCTGGTCTCGGCCCGATCAGCTAAGCCATCCTATACCTTGCCGGGCATAGGACATGACATGACATAATTTGCTAGCAAGTATCCATGGTTAGTCCCTTTTTGGGACACATAAAAAAAGAGTCATCCAACTTTCTGAATAATCTCTATCCTATGTTGGCAAACATAGTTTCGAGCATTTGTCATTTCAACCTATGCCTTCACGGTCAGCTAACTAACTCCCTTAAGCTCATGACGTTATCTTATTTATTTGATTAGCTCTTGTTCAAAATTTTAGCCTTGGAAGGATCATGCTCATAGTTTAGCCATTTTAGGCTCACGTACATATATTTATCGTTGTAGGCTAATGATCATGAATTTGTCCTTTAGGACACACACTTGGAAAATCAACCTCTTTGGTATCATTCCTCATGTATTATTATAGTTATTGAGCATTTGGGGTGTCATTGCGCTTACATACTGTGCAATATATTTACTTAATAATAGAGTAGGATATTTTTGAATTAGCCATGTAACAATATGTTTTTTTTTGTTGTCTAAACGTTGCAGTGAGGGAACAAGTAGTCAGCGCTGGTTCATGTTTTGTGATTATGTAGTTGAAAAAAAATGTAAAGAAGCATATTGTAGCTAGAAGTCTACGAAAGTGGTGTATCAGATAAGGACTGCTCGAAAGTGAACCGTGTACAAAAATGTAACACCCCATATTTTGGGGTACAATAAAGACCATGATTCTGATTCGTTGATGATCCTGAGGCCATAAATCCTATGCCAATATGGCATGTTAATTATTTATGTAGTATGTGAATCCATTCAAGCTTGAATTTAGACCATAGAGGTCCTTTAACTCAAGGATGAGTAGAAAAATACTTCAATCGATTAAGTTTAAGTGGACATTATAATTTGTGTCAACTTCTATTTACCATGACTCTTTGTATATGTCGAATTAGAGATCCTACTATGTGTAAAATGATCGGTTTTCGAGTTAGCTTTCAAACGATACTAATTTTTCTAAAATCCAGCACACGAGCAAGAAGGTATGGCCTATCAAAGTAGTAGGCGCCGCCTAACCAATCGCACATGGCCACTAAAAAACATATGCGATAGCATATGCGGCGCCTATGTAAACATAGCCGATAGAATAGGAGGCTCCTATGTAAACATAGGCAATAGCATAGGCAGCATCTATGTAAACATAGGCGATAGCATAGGTAGCACCTATGTAAACATAGGCGATATCATATGCGGCGCCTATGTAATGGTTTCAAGTGACTGAAACACTCCATTTTTGGGGCAAAATGGTCCTTTTCCCATCCTTATTCAGCCATAAACACGAAATTCAGTCCCTAATTCTTCAAAATACATCCACATTCATCTAAAAATTCTCAAGAACACTGCCAAGGGTTTCAAACTAAAAACCCAAATAAATCAAGATTCAACCGTGTGTTTTCAAAATCTATTAGAGATTCAGAATCCCCAATCCACAGGCTTCAAGAAGTACCCATTATTTTCTCAAATAAAGGTACGCGGGGTTTACCTAAATTCTTTTGGGCATAGAAAAATCATGTTTTAGAATGGGGTTATTAAAACTATGTATATGTTCACGTATTTGATGTTTTAACATCATTGTTTAGGTCTTTTGACCTCCCTAATAGTCATTTGAGAATATGTATGTATGAAAACATGTATTTAAGAATGAATTCTTATTGAGAGCATGACTTTTGGTGAATTCCCTCTTATTATGAATTTTGAGATTTTTCGTAGCATATGAATTGTTTTGCAATGCATTTTTAAAAAGAACTATATGAAATGGTTAAACTCTTGTTATGATTTAAAGGTGGTTTTAAATCACTAAAGAGGGAATTTAGCATGAATGTTTAATGTTCATAATGCATGTAATTAAAGAGTGCATGATTTTCTAAAGGCGCCAGACTAGCATATGTTTGACGAAGTTTTTGCATGATTTTGACTTGAGTTTCAGAATAAGAAATCTCTTATATAAGTTGCATATTTTTGGGTTGTCTAAGCTTTTTTTTAAATGAATGATTTATCTTAATGTATTATGGTTCAAAAATCATGACTTGCAAGTCTTGGTATGATGATACCAAACTCAGAAAATGCTATAACAGACATAGATGAACACAGAAATCAGACTTTATCAGATTTCCATGTTTTAGAACTTCAGAATGATGCATGTTTAGAAAAAGCTAAAATAGGGTATAAAGAGAGCTTAGGTGGTTCCCCGAATAAGGTGTGATTTTAGACAACTCTTTTCCTAAAATCGTGGTTTGCCAACCTCGGTGTATTGTTATATGCTAACTTAAGTGTCGTATGACATATTAGATTTAGGAACTCCAACCTTTGCGGCATACTCGGATTTGAGGCTTCCCCACCGAGTCAATGGCGGATTCTATATCGCCCGTGGAACATCAGACTTATAGGGGATACCAACTAACTCAAATGTAATACAAAGATCAAAATTTGAAATTTATAGACAGGTTACATGTTTTCAGAAAGTGCCCATGTGTTTTTCAGAAACTGTTTTATGCATGATGTTTTGATGAAAATTTGTGCTCACATATTATATATATATACATATAGATATGTTCAACTAATCTATTTTGGATTGCTTCGCGTGCAATTACAATTGTGCTGACCCCCTCCTTCCAGGTTCTGAGGCACAGTCTAGGGATCCAGATAAACAGTAGAGATTTTAGATCACAGATCGGAGTTTGCAGTGGTGAGCCTTTTATGATTCAGAAGGCCTGGTTATTTTATATTACAACTATTAGTTAGGTTTTGGTCTACTGGGGGCCTTGTCCCAGCTTTCAGACAACTTTAATTAGTTCATGGTAGAGATTTCGTAGGCTGAGTGAGACATTACTATTCAGATATATTTTGGATTTTAGTTTTCAGTATTATGATCACATTCAGATTGACCATGTTTCTATTTTAGATTTCCCTTTCCGAATTACCTTTTATTATATGAATTATATGTATGATTACCAGATAGATAGAGAAGGGTGTTTTGGGCCTTCATGGTTTGGGATGCTTATCCCGGTTGGGGCCCTTGCTCAGATCATTACAAACTTTGTATCAAAGCACAATTCAAGGTCCGACGGTTTCTGCGAAATCACGTCGGGTAGAGTTTTGGTTATGGGTGTGTAGCGCGCCACACTTATAAGAAATAGGCTACTGGGCATTTAGGAAATGTTTCCCTTCTTTGTGATTTAGTTCATGTCTCAGAGTCTGAACTGTCCCCTAATCAATGATCTCTTGTATTTTAGAAACATAGTTATGCCTCCACATCATATCATCGATCAGAATGCTCAGGTAGATGAGGTTCGTCTCACCCATGGGATGCGGACCCATAACAGAGCTCATACTATAGAACCTATCCCTACTCTGGGATTCCTTCCAGTCTCGACCAGTCCACCTAAGGCTCTGCAGACTGATGACAATCGTCCTCTGACTACTCAGAGAGATATTTCAAATGTTAAATTCAGACGGTATATTCATATGCTGACACAGTTGGTAGCTAACAAGGCTCAACAATTAGAAGATGTTGGGTCTGCATCTATTACGTCTGAGGCTACCAGGTTCGGACATTTTATGAAAATGAACCCACCTACATTCACTGGCACCATGGTGAAGGAAGATCCACAGGAGTTCATGGATGAGATGGAAAAGATCTTTAAGGTAATGTAGTGGATGAGGTTGAAGGGGTGGAACTAGAAACTTATCAGCTTAAGTATGTTGCAAATCAGTGATATGCATACTGGGAAGATCCAAAAGGTGAGAGTGGTGAGCCCACAGTGTGGGGTGAATTTGTGGATGTTTTCCAAGATCGATTCTTTTCTTTGGAGTTGAGGGAGGCCAAAACAGAAGAGTTTATGAATCTAAAGTAGGGTAGTATAAGTGTCCAGGAGTACACTTTGATGTTTAATAAACTATCCTGATATGCACCAGAGTTGACTAGTAATATGAGAGCTCGATTGAAGAAATTTACATTCGGCCTTTCTGATAACCTGGTGCTTGAGTGCCAGGGGCAATGTTGAATAAGGAGTTAGACTTTTCTAGGCTGACCGTTCATATGCAGCAGGTAGAAGAGAAAAAGAAGATCTCTGAAGCTAGGGAGGTGGAAAGACAAGCAAAAATAGCCAAATCAGCCGACCAGAGTCACAGTCAGCCTCAGGGCGGTAAGTAGGGAAATAAATGGCAGAAAAAGAAGAATTGGGGTAATGCGCAGTCTACTGCCAGTGCCCCAGTACCTCGACCACTAGTAGACAGACGATATCAGAGTTTTCAGACTAACCATGGAACCAGAGCTCAGGATACTCGATCATAGGGTAGTGTGGCTCAACAGTATCTTTCTTTTCTGTGGTGTGAGACTTGTGGTAGAAATCATCCGAGAAGGTGTCAACGGGGCTCGATAGTGTGTTATTCATATGGTCAGCCCGGTCACTTTCAGAGGGAATGTCCATCTTCTAGAAAGAATGTTGGTGGTGTAAAGTGTCAGGCAAATTCTTTGGCACCACCCCCACCTCAAAAGGGCACCACATTAGCTGCCAGGAATAGTTGCAACCGGTTATATGCTTTGACCAACTACCAGGAGGAGGAATCTTCCCCAGATATTATTATCGGTAACTTATAAATCTTTTCCCATCATGTTTATGTGTTACTTGATCCAGGGACTACTTTGTCCTATGTGACCCCTTATGTGGCTGTTGGTTGAGGGTTTGAGCCCAGTGTGATTTATGAACCCTTTTCTGTTTCCACCTCGGTGGGGGATTTTATTATTGCTAGGAGGGTGTACAGGGGTTGTGTTGTAACTGTTGGTAGCCAGGATACGTTAGCAGATCTCGTATAGTTAGATATGGTTGCTTTTGATGCTATCTTGGGAATAGAATAGTTCCATTCGTGCTATGCCATATTAGATTGTAGAACTTTTTTTCCTAAATGAACCAGTGATAGAGTGGGAAGGACATTTTTAAGCACCCAGAGGGCACTTTATATCCTATCTCAGAGCCCGCAAACTCATTTCTAAAGGTTGCTTGTACGACCTTACTCGAGTTAAGGACTCCAATAATGAGAGTCTTCCTCTTTAATCTGTTTCTGTAGTAAAAGAATTCCTAGAAGTCTTTCCAAATGATCTTCCAGGAATACCACCTGATAGGGATATTGAGTTTGGTATTGATATGTTGCCGAAACTAGTCCTATTTCCATTCCACCATATAGAATTGCTCCTGTAAAACTAAAAGAGTTGAAAGAACAGTTAGCAGATCTCCTAGATAAGGGTTTTATACGCCCCAGTGTATCTCCTTAGGTCGCGCCTGTACTTTTTATGCGAAAGAAAGATGGTTCCCTTCGTATCTGATAGACTTCCGTCAGCTGAATAAGGTCACGATTAAAAGTAAATATCCTCTTCATAAGAGTGACGACCTTTTTATCCAGCTTTAGGGTGCCAAGTGTTTTTCAAAAATAGACCTTCATTCAGTTTAGCATCAGTAGAAGCTTAGGGAGTCAGACATACCCAAGACAACCTTTCGAGCTCGATACGGTCACTACGAATTCCTAGTCATGTCCTTCGGGTTGACTAATGCCCCTGCAACTATCATGGATCTTATGAATAGAGTATTCCATCAGTTTCTTGACTTGTTCATCATTGTATTTATTGATGATATCCTGATCTATTCTAAGAGTAAAGAAATCACACCAATCACCTCTGAATTATTCTTCAGACCCTTAAGGATTATCAGCTCTATGCCAAATTTTCTAAGTGTGAATTTTGGTTAGATGTTATTGACTTCTTGGGGCATATTGTATCCAGTGACAGGATAAGAATGGATCCCCAGAAAGTTGAAGCAGTGAGAAAATGGCACAGACCCACTACTCCAACTGATATTCAGAGCTTCTTGGGTTTGGCAGGGTATTACAAAATGTTCATAGACAGTTTTTCTTCGATAGCTACTCCACTCACTAAATTGACTTAGAAAAAGGTAAAGTTTGTGTGGTTTGATCTGTGTGAGAATAGTTTCGATAAGTTGAAAGACAAACTGACCACTGCTCCTGTTTTGACCTTTCCCGAGGGTGTAGATGGCTTTGTGGTATACTGTGATGCGTTCTATGTGGGACTTGGTTGTGTATTGATGCAGCATGCTAAGGTAGTGGCTTATTCATCTAGGAAGTTGAAGGTGCACGAGCGGAACTACCCCACCCATGATTTGGAGTTAGCAGCTGTGGTGTTTGCATTAAGATTTGGTGGCACTACTTGTATGGTGTTAACGTTGATATCTTCACTGACCACAAGAGTCTGCAATATGTTTTCTCGCAGAAAGAATTAAACCTCTGGCAGAGGCACTGGATGGAGCTTCTAAAAGATTATGATATGAGCCTGCATTACCATCCGGGAAAGGCAAATGTTGTAGCCGACTCCCTCAGCAGGTTATCTATGGGCAGCCTTTCTCATGTAGAAGAAGGAAAGAAAGAGATGGTGAAGGATATTCACCGTCTTGCAAATCTAAGAGTGCGACTCTTAGATTCCGAAGATGGAGGGGTAATTGTTCATGAGTTAGCTAAGTCATCCCTTTATGCTGAAGTTAAGGAGAAGCAGGTTGAAGATCCCATCTTGATGCAAATCAAGAAAGATGTGGGTCAAAAAAAGGTTATGTCGTTTGAAATTGGTGGTGATGGTATTCTGTGATTTTAGGGTAGGTTGTGCGTTCCGAATGTTGATGGAATGTGGGAAAGAATCCTTGATATGGTGCATACTTTGAGGTATGTCATTCACCCAGGCTCTACTAAGATGTACCATGATCTGAAAACCTTGTATTGGTGGAATAACCGAAAATGTGATGTAGCTGATTTCGTGTCCATGTGTTTGAACTGTCAACAAATGAAGGTAGAATACATGAGGCCAAGTGGTACCTACCAAGAGATAGCCCTACCTTTATGGAATTGGGAGATGATAAACATGGACTTCATTACAGGACTTACGAGATCCCAAAACCTATATGATTCTATATGGGTGATTGTAGATTGGTTGACAAAGTTAGCCCACTTTTTGCCTGTGAGGACTAATTATTCAGGAGAGGGTTATGCTAAAATTTACATTGAGGATATAGTTCAGTTGCATGGGGTACCAGTGTCCATTATATCCGATAGAGGTACGTGTTTTCATCTCAGTTTTGGAGATTTTTCAGAAGGGTTTAGGTACACGAGTGAATTTGAGCACAACTTTCCACACTCAAATGGATGGGCAAGCTGAGCATACCATTCATACCCTCGAGGATATGCTGAAGGCATGTGTCATTGATTTCAAAGGTAGTTGGGTAGATCACCTACCACTGATTGAATTTTCTTACAATAATAGTTACCATGCTAGCATTAAGATGGCTCCTTTTGAGGTTTTGTATGGGATGAGATGTAGGTCTCCGATAGGATTGTATGAAGTGGGTGAGACTTAGTTGTATGGGCCTGATCTTGTTTATCGGGGGATGGAGAAAGTGAAGATCATTAGAGAATGACTCAAGACTGCTCAGAGTCGTCTGAAGTCCTATGCCGAAGTTCAGGGAAGAGAATTAGAATTTGAAGTTGGTGATTTGGTGTTTCCCAAGGTTTCTCCTATGAAAGGAGTTATGCGGTTTGGAAAAAGGGGTAAATTGAACCCTCGTTATATAGGGCCATATCAGATTCTAAGATAGATTGGTGCAGTTGCTTATGAGCTAGAATTGCCAGAAAGTTTGGGTTCCGTTCATCCGGTATTCTACGTATTCATGTTGAAGAAATGCATTGGAGATCATTCTTTGGTATTGCCAGTAGAGGATATCAAAGTGATAGATTCCTTCTCTTACGAAGAAGAGCCCGTTGAAATTTTAGATCACCAAGTTTGAAAGTTGAGGATCAAAAAGATAGCCTTAGTGAAGGTATTGTGGAGGAATCAGAAAGTTGAAGAAGCAACTTGGGAGTCACAAGATGAAATGAGAATTAGATATCCCAATTTGTTTGCTTCGATGGATGATGAGACAGAAGGTACTATTCCTATCTTATCTTTCCTAGTCCTAATTATGCTTGAAATCGTGTCTGTCTGTGTACCGCATCATCATTCGGGGATGAATGATCATAAAGGGGGAGAATGCACGCCCCGCATTTCGGGCTATAATCTATACTATGATTCTGATGTATTGATAATCCCGAAGCCATAAATCCTATGACAATGTGGCATGTTAATTATTCGTGTAGTATGTGAATCTATTCAAAGCATGAATTTAGACCATAGAGGTCCTTTGACTCAAGGACGAGTTGAAAACTACTTCGATCGATTAAGTTTAAGTGGACATTATAATTTGTGTCAACTTCTATCGACCATGACTCTTTGTATATGTCGAATTAGAGAGCCTACTATGTATAAAATGATAGGTTTTCAAGTTAGCTTTCCAACGATACAAATTTTGCTAAAATCCGACACTCGAGCAAGAAGTTATGGCATTTCAAAGTAGTATGCGTCGCCTAACCAATCGCACAGGTCCACTGGAAAGCATATGCGATAGCATATACGGCACCTATGTAAACATAGGCAATAGCATAGGCGGCACCTATGTAAACATAGGCGATATCATATGCGCCGCTTATGTAATG
>NW_025849093.1:610531-707615 GCF_002878395.1 Capsicum annuum
TATGAATTGTTTTGCAATGCATTCTTGAAAAGCACTATATGAAATGGTTGAACTCTTTTTATGATTTAAAGGTGGTTTTAAATAACTAAAGAGGGAATTTAGCATGAATGTTTAATGTTCATAATGCATGTAATAAAAGAGTGCATGATTTTCTAAAGGCACTAGACCACCATATGTTTGATGAAGTTTTTGCATGATTTTGACTTGTGTTTCGAAACATGAAATCTTCTATATCAGTTACATGATTTTGGGTGGTCTAAGCTTTGATTTAAATGAAAGATTTATCTTAATGTATTATGGCTCAGAAATTATGACTTGCCAGTCTTGGTATGACGATACCAAACTCAGAAAATGCCATAACAGACACAGACAACTACAAAAATTAGACTTTATCAGATTTGCATATTTTAGAACTTCAGAATGATGCATGTTCAGAAAAGGCTAAAATAGGGCATAAAGAGAGCTTAGGTGGTTCCCCGAAGAAGGCGTGAGTTCAGAAAACTCTTTCCCCAAACCTGTGGTTAGCCGACCCGGGTATATTATTATATGCTGACTTAAGTGTCGTGTGGCATATCAGATTCAAGAACTCCAACCCTTGTGGCACAATCGGGTTGGAAGCTTCCCCGCCTAGTCAGTGGCGGATTCCATATCGCCCTTGGAATATCAGACATGTAGGGGATACCACCTAACTCAGAAGTAATACACAATAAGAATTTGAAATTTACAGACAGGTTACATGTTTTCAGAAAGTGCCCATGTGTTTTTCAGAAACTGTTTTATGCATGATGTTTTGATGAAAATTTGCTCTCACATATTATATATATATATATATTTATGTTCAGCTACTCTGTTTTGGATTGCTTCGCATGCTATTACAATTGTGCTGACCCCCCTCCTTCCAGGTTCTGAGGCACAGGGTCCAGATAAACAGTAGAGATTTCAGATCACAGACTGGAGTTTGCAGTGGTGAGCCTTCTATGATTCAAAAGGCCTGGTTATTTTATATTACTACTATTAGTTAGGTTTTGGTCTACTTGGGGCCTTGTCCTAGCTGTCAGACAACTTTGATTAGTTCATGGTAGAGATTTCGCCGACTGAGTCAGACATTATTATTCAGATATATTTTGGATTTCAGTTTTCAGTATTATGATCACATTAATATTGACCATGTTTCCGTATTAGATTTCTCTTTTCGCATTAGCTTTTATCTTACGAATTATGTGTATGATTGCCAGATAGATAGAGAAGGGTGTTCCGGGCCTTCATGGTTTGGGATGCTCGTCACGGCTAGGGCCCCGACTCGGGTTGTGACAAGAAACCACGTTATATACAGATATACAATCTCGCAATGAAGTCATAGAAAGAGTAGATACATTTTGAAATTCAAATAAATAACTAGGAGAGGTCAACTTTGATCAACAAATTATGTAACTAGTTGTCTCTCACTTCTTTAGAATAGTGAGGTGCTCTCAAGGCGTAATCGCTTAACTTTGCAGATTGTAAATATTTTTCAGTTATTGCCAAAAATATCTATAATTCATACATCAAATCAAAGGGTTGTTGGAACTCACAAAATTCAAAAAGGAAGAACATGAAACAGAGAGTTATCTGTACACACCCAACAACTATTAAACCATTCAATTTCATTGATAAGATTGTAGAAATAATTTGAATTGGATAACAGTAAAACGTACAGAAACGAGAGTAAGCAATGGTTCTGCATACCTCAAAACATTTGAAAAAACTTGAAATCGGAAGAAGAAATTTGTACTTGATTTTCAATCAAGTCCCTTGTGTTTCTTGGAGTTGTAATTGATAGGATGAATCTGGATATTTTCTGATGGAACACAAATGAAAAGTGATTGAAAAGTAAAGCTTTTATCGTGTGAATATTGAGGAAAAGAGGACTTTTTTTTTTTTAACTCACGAGACTGATGTGAATAGAGAGGATTTTATCTGCTGGAAAAGAAACTAACGCCTTTGCTGAAAATAAAACGTCTTCCATAAAACAAATAATGTTTAGAAACTGAAGAATAAGGGTTTAATTGTTTGGGATAAGGTAAAAAGGAAAATACGAAATCACCCAAAGAATATGAAAATAAAAGGAAAAAAATTAGAAAATTTTCGTCAGGTATAGGGTTGTTCTTACTGTTCTTTGTTAAACACACGTAACTTTTTTACTCGGGAATCGAATTGAATATTTGTTGGTGGCGTTCGAAAGAAGACTCAAAAATCTTCAATTTGATAGGTTATAGGTCACGTAACTCTAAGTATTCTAGGAGAAATCCTTGTTTAAATTTGGTCCTTGTTTGTACCTATATGAAAACTTAATCATTAAAGGACCTTTCAACTCAAATTTGTTTTAGAGCTTTCTTATGCCCTTAATTCATACCCAATACCCCTACGTCACATAATACATGACCTTTACACCTAGATACAATAAAATTTCTAGATTCACGTCTAAGTACATTTGAAGAGACGTCCAATTTTTTTTTATCTTTAGCTCGAACATTCAGGGTATTACAATAAGTAAGCTAACGTGGTTCAGAAAAGTAAAAGATGAACACAATATTTTTATGTGGAAAACAGCCAGATCAAGAATGGTGTAAATATCCACGACCTGTATCTCTACAAGATTTAACCCCAACTTCACTATTACTCTTGAGCCTCAACAATCAACAAATTACAAGACTTCTTGTAAACTAGGAATTAAAACTTCTTACTCCTATCTCTACAAAAACACAAATCTTCCCAGGATAAGTGTTCCCAAGTCATCGAGTTTCCTAACTTGATAACACAACTCCTAATTCAGTTTATACTTCACTGAGATTAGAACAAAAAATCATTACAACACAAAGAACCAACCTATTACATAAATTCTACGACTTGCTAAATAAAGGACCAGGTTCTTCTTCAAGTAACAAAACTGATTTGCTGGTTTTCTTGTCGGTGCATGAGTGAAACTTTGAATGCCGTATGTTTTATTTAAGCCAACTCGCTGATAGAGTGCTTTAGATGATGTACTCTTCTATCTTCAATAGAACTCCTAGGTAGTTCCACTCTATGTTGCAGTCGTCTATCTCCTTGGCTAAATAAAACTCTTAGGACTCTTTCAACACAATATCCAAGAGTTTGTGCTTATATTCTCCTCAATCTTTTGTTGTATGTGATAAGCATTGGTAACATATCCGAGTTTCCTTGTTTAGCCACTTTTATCTTAACGTCTTGTCAACCTTGCATCAACTTCAATAAGCAATACATTTGAGAACCAGTAACTTATCTTTCTTCACTTGGGTAGACCAGCTTACGAAAAATGTTTCATCCTTATGTCTATCATCAAAACTTCAAATTCCCTAACATGTTTTCATAAACAAAAGATAAAATAGAGTTCACAAAAGTTAGTAAAAAAGAGAGTTTATTAGTTGAAGGGAGGTATTCTTTTTGTGGATCTTTGAACTCAACTCTTGCCTAGAGTTGTTGAGTTTTTCTTTGTGGGAAAGGTTGTTGTATCCTATAGGGGACAAGTCAAGAATATTACTACAAGACTGGTGAAAATATTTGCTGCAGTGGGCTTTAATCTCCTTAAAGAGAGCGAGATATCCGCGCCTTAGCCGAAGACGAAGCAGAAGATAATTTTTATTTTATTCTCTTGTAATTTTCAGTAGTAATATTATTATAATTTCACCAACACAAATGTCAAATAATCAGAACCAAAATCCCTGAAACCCCTGATACGCTGAAATCCAGTAGGTTGACTGATTCTTCTCTATGAACCTCTTTTTAGTGTGGAATTTCATGCTAAACAATGTGATTATAAGGATCATTCTAGATAATTAAAAGGATCTTATAGTCATCACTAGTTCCGTCATATCCTATTCTGCATACACAATATATCAATGGATATTCTGGATGGGGAAGTAATATTGATTCTCTTGTGGAGGGATTCCACGACAAAAGGTGTTGATCGAGTCTATAAGAAAAACCAGAAGAAGAACCAATCCATCACAGGAACAATGTATTTTCTTCATCCTCAATGACTTGTAACATCAATTAGGAAAAACTAGAGAAGTTAAACATATCTTCCTTATCAAAGCACATTTGGATAATAAGAAATTTTTGGGAATATTGGTCTTTCTTGGTATATGTAATGCTTCATCTAAAAGTAAGGATCAGCAATTAATGCCTTGCAAAAGTTTTGAACACATTTGAACTGAAGAAGAGGACACATAGGTAACATTCTGAGGATCTCTATCATTATTTCCTCATTGAAGTGAGTTCCTATTACCTTGATAGGACAAGTAGATTGTTTTAGTAGTTAATCCTTTCAGGCACTCAAATATATACAAGTCGCTGAGAAGACCGATCAACAATTTCAACAATTATTATGCCAAATAAACAGCACATGTGGAGTTTCAAAGTAACGTTTTAGCATTAATCTGAAAATTCTGGACATCTAAGAACACAATTTCTCAATTTCGCACATAATGTCATAGGAGTTCTAATGGCTGTTAAATTCTCGGTCACTTGTAGACTCTTTTCAATCACGAAAAAAATATATCATCTAGACATAATATTTTAGTTGAAAATTGGTTTGGTTGATATTAGAAAGCATAATCAGGGAAAATGTCTAACACACATAGAATCCAAGTCGAACCAATAATTGCAAAATAATATATTCAGAACTCACCTTCTTCTCGTCTGCATTAAATTTCTGGGTAGCTACTACATCAAGGCAATCCTTGTTAGACAATATCACCATTTCTCGTGCAGCCCAAAAGCACTCTATTTTGTACAGAAGTTTTGCAAGTACAGGGCAAGTTGCATATGTTCAGTAACCATTTCCATCTTCCATCTTGTTCCATAATCCATATGTCCTATTCTATTCTTTCAATTCAACCGCCATATAAACTAAGACAACCTTTGACACAAGTCAAATAAAAGAAGTCGTTCTCAACTACAAAATCGGGTGTTGGAATATTTTTCACTTGATCTGACTTCACGTCAACGTATATGATCATAGAAGCTCTATCTACAAATATTATAGAAGCTGTATCTACAAATTGCAAGATTTCACCATTATTTAGGGACTAAAATACACAACATGCAGTACTAATTCCAAAAGAAATCATGTCACCAGGTGGTAATGGTAGTACTGGACAAGGGGAACTTGTTTTTGTTTTCCAAGAATCGCGAATCAAAGAGTAGATAGCATAAAACAAGTCATAGATAGATATAATCTTGTAATCACCAGTAGTAGAATCATAGCACAACCCACAAGCACTCACTCATTGAGGTTTGTCATGGTAGAACTAATGATTATCAGGACATGAAATAGCTCGATGTTCTCTAGGGTTCCTACATCTACCAGAATATTGAGCTATTTCATGTCCTGATAATCGTTTGTATTACTATGAAAAACCTCGACAGGCGAGGGCTGGTGGGTTGTTCTATGATTCTACTGCCGGTGATTACAAGATTATAGTGATCTATGACTTGTTTTATGCTATTTACTCTTTGATTCGTGATTCTTGGACAAAAAAAACAAGTACCCCTTGTCCAGTACTACCATTACACCTGGTGACATTTCTTTTGGAATTAGTACTGCAAGTTGTGTATTTTGGTCTCTTAGTAAAGGTGAAGTCCAGCTATTCGTAGATAGAGCTTCTATGATCATATACTTTGACGTGTAGTCAGGTGAAGTGAAAATCTCCCAACACCCAATTTTGTAGGTGAGAACAACTTCATTTATTTGACTAGTGTCAAAGGTTATCTTAGTTTATATGGCGGTAGACTTGAAAGCAAAAAATTGGACATTTGAATTATGGAACAAGATGGAAGCTGGAAATGGTTACTGAAAATATGCAACTTGCCCTGTACTTGCAAAACGTTTGTACAAGCTACAGTACTTTAGGGCTGCACGAGAAATGGTGACATTCTCTTTCAAAGATGACATTGCTAATAATAATTTGATTGAAAAAATTATTGTTGCAACTTTTGTAATTACTAATTTCCATGGCGATTGGAGGGGTAGTAAGACTCGCATAGTTTAGGGATATCGGTAGTACAAAAAAATTGAGTTCCGGAAAGTAATAGGACAATTAAGGAAGTTCTTATGCCTTTTTGCTTATTATATCAAAAACTTAATGTGGAATTATTAGGAACTCATAATACTGCTTTTGGAATAAGAACCACTATCATTGTTAAATGGGGAACCACCCGGACCGAAGGTAGTTTTCCGTGCTGTTCACCCTTAATTACCTAACGGAATCAGTTGAAACACCAATGTATTTATAAAATTTACATTGGTGACTTGCTCTAACCTGAAATTGGGGGTAGAGGGGTGCGGAGGGCTGGGGGGGGGGGTGTTGATTCAAAACTGCAGAGGGGACTGGATGATATAGCATACATGCATTGAAGGCACACCTTATACCACCCACCCTTTCTCTGAACTAACAACTCCTATGTGGGAATCAACGACAGCTGAAAAGAGGTAATTAGAATGTTGTACAATGGTTCATCAACTTATGATTTTTTAATTTGTGAATGAAGGGAGTTGACCACATGTAATTAGAATGTTGTACTATGGTTCATCAAATTATGATTTTTTAATTTGTGAATGAAGGGAGTTGATCCATATGTTGGGCAATCCGATGATCGTGCACCCCTTCAAGTAACAAATAAGTTGGAAGACTTGCTAGCTAAAAAAGGAGCCACGAAACAACTTTTCGAAGATTGCATATCCTAGTAGGTCCTTCAGTATTTGTAAATGATGTTTTTTGGACTGACATCCTGTAAATTACATATGATAAACAAAGATTGGTTCTGAACGGAGATAGTTTATTTGCTCGGTACAATAATATGAGCATAAACCATCCCCCAGATGGTATTGTTTGTTTTTAGCTTTGAAATTAGAGAAATAATGGAAAAAGAGTTGAAGAAAAAAAGATACTGCAATTGTATTGGCAAAGGAAAATTATTTTATGGGAAAAGGGTCAAATATGCCATTGAACTATTAGAAATGACTCATTTATGCCATCAATTAAAAGTTTGGCTCATTCATGCCATCACCGTTATAAAATCGGCTCATCCAGGTCCACGTCATTATTAAAATAAGGAAAAGGACTTAAATATGCCATTAAATTATTAGAGATGACTCATTTATGCCATCAATTAAATTTTCAGCTAATTCATGCCATCGTCATTATAAAATCAGCTCACCCATGTCATTAGTTTTTAATGGTGGGTTTTCAAAAACAGTTTTGTCATGTGGCCTTTTATTAGAGGTCCACTACATTAATTAAAATGAATTAATATTAATTTCAAAATATCTTAGACCAATTAAAAACAACTAATTCATTTAACATAACCTGACCCGCATCAATTAAAATATTTTTTTCCTACAACAACAACTATTTTTCTAATCAGAAAAAATAGTGATTAATGTATATCCTTTGGCTATTTCTAGTTGATTTTAAATCATTATAAATGCTACGCTTTACAGAAACCTCAAAAATTCTATCCAACAGTAACCGATTAGTTTTAATTTCAGTGTCTCCAATATTTACTCCAAAGTTGCAAGAAAATAAATCAATGAACTATTAGGGCAAGCAATAAAAAGAAAGAGGCGTAGCAATAGAACTTCACCATTCTCCCATCACGAATTAGGGGAATATACATTATTGAAAAAATCATTTCCAAAAAAGGACTTAAAAGAAGTCTGTTATCCCAATTATCCCGCTATGCATATGAAATAACTTCTTCCATCACGAATTAGTGAAGAATACATTGTTGAAAAATTATTTTCTAATAAAGGCTTAAAAGAAGTCTGCTATTCCAATCATCCCGCCATGTATATGGAATAACTTCTCCCATCACTATGGTATAAATATTGGATAAATAATCCTAATACTAACTAATTTTAGATATTTTGAAATTAATATTGATTTCTTTTAATTAATGGTGTGAATTTCTAATAAAAGACCACGGGGCAAAGCTATTTTTAAAAATCCATCATTAAAAAGTAATGGCATGAGTGAGTTGATTTTATAATGGTGATGACATGAATAAGGCGAACTTTTAACTGATGGCATAAATGAGCCATTTTTGATAGTTCAATGGAATATTTAAATTTTTTTGCTTAATTTAATTAATAAAATGGATCTCTCATAAAAAGAATACGTGGCAAAATTGTTTTTCAAAACCACCGTTAAAAAGTAATGGCATGGATGAGCTGGTTTTGTAACGGCGATTGCATGAATGAGTTCAACTTTTAACTGATGGCATAAATGAGTCATTTCTGATAGTTCAGTAGAATATTTGAGCCTTCTCCCTTATTAATAACTCAAAACATATATTTTAAGCTAAATTATAACTACAATTTAAATTGGATAACCAATTTCTATTCAAATAATAAACGGATAACTAATGGCTAAGTCACATAGAACTCTAACAATTTAAAACTACTAAAATTATCTAATCCTGCTTTATTTCTGAGACATATCTTCAATACTTCTCCTTGGATCAGAAATTGTAGATTGAAGTCTCAGTTGATTTTGACCTCTTGAATAAATTTGCCAATTCATCTTTGGTCTTGCAAGGCTTGTGTGCATATTCTGTTGGATTGAATAAGAAACTTTTGTATCTCATATCAACTTGTAAAATCTCATGCTTAGTGGAATCAACTATTCAATAATATTTGTCACCAAATAATAATTTAAATCCTTCTTTCATAAGCTGACCAATACCTAACAAAATTTAATTTATATCGGGCACGTAAAGGACATTTGAAATTCTTTTTGTACCTGAAATTATTTTAATTGCAACATTACCTTTTCTTTCTTCAGGAATATAGTCACATTCCAAATTTTGACTTTCTTTTCGAAAGGCAAAAACTCTTTAAAAAAAGTTTTTTCATATATCATGTAGTTTATACATCCATGGTCGATAATCCAAAAATCAGATTTCGTGGCTGAAAAATATGTTGCCACAAAAAGTGATCTTATCCTTCTCTGGTGACTTGGGCATTTGCTTCATATTTTTGACATTTCTTTTTGTAAATCACAGCTTCATGGACAAGTTGATTACAGATCTTGCATTGTGCTTCTGGTCTCTTCCAACATTTTAATGAAGGATGACCTATTTTGCCATAGTGCTCGCAACGTGGGTAATTTTTTCTTGAATTATTACACTTGCTTTGAGTCTTGTGGTAGCCTGTCAAAGCTCCTTCAACCATATCATTCAGCCTCATAAGCCTCCTTTGCTCTTCTGCCTGCAATGTTTTTAATAATTCTTCCAAGGTAATGTTGGACAGATCTTTTGTATTTTCAAAGGTAGTTATTGATACTTCGTATTCCAGGCACAGTAACAATAATTTTTTCAACAATTCTTAAATCTTTAAATTTTGTGCTAAGCAATCTTACCTTGTTAACAATGCTAAGAAGTCAGTCTGAGAACTGTTTCACAGTCTTAGATTCCTTCATCTTTTGCAATTTGAATTCCCTTATTAGATTCAACACCTTTAAGCCTCGTATTCTTTCATCTCCAATATATTCTTTGTTAAGATAATTCTAAATTTGTTTTGTTGTTTTAAAGGCCATAATTATCATGAAAATTATTGGAGAAACATTAGCAAACAAACTAATTGTTTTTGCCTTTGATTGTCTGATTTTCTATTCCTTTTTTTCGTTTTATCTAAGCCACTGCGAGAATATCGGACAGCGGAAGTACATCATAATCTACCTTGACTGCATACCAAAGATCTAAAGCATCAAGATAAGTCTCCATTCTTACTACCCAAAGATGGTAATTTTCACCATCAAAAAGAGAAATAATAGAGAAAGATTTGGAGGAAATAATATAGTGCAATTGTATTTTTCAAGAAAATTTATTTTATCAATAACTCAAAACATATATTTATTGCTAAATTTGTAACTGCACTTTAATTTAAATTGGATAACTAATTCCTATTCAAATAATAAAGTGATAACTAATTCCAATGTCACATAGAACTCTACATTGTTAACTAGATCAGGGATAAAATCATATGAGAATTATCTACTAAAAAGTACATATATACACAAAAGATATCTTTACTTTATTACATAAAATCTTATATTGGAAAAAAAATTACAAAAATTCCCAAAGTACTTACTTAAATCGCTTAAATTCACTCTTTCTCTCTCATCACCCTTATACATATCAAAATACCATATTTTTGCTCCTATTTTAGTGCCCTGATTTTTGCTCCACATATGTACACAAGCAAATGTATTATTAATACTCTCTCATCCCCTCCTATTTGCATCACTTTTATAATTGAAATTGGAGATGTACACTTTCAATTCACGTAATAAAGGAAATTGAATTATTCTTTTTTCTTATTATCCTGTAGACAATGTAATATTACAATAACACTAATTTTTCCTTAAAATTATTATAAACTTGTAGTTAATTAATGTAAAAGGTGAATATTTATATGTATAGTGTGATATTATACATTTTGGAAGATTATATTTTAATGTATAAGTTATAAATATATCATACATTATACATTAGTTATTTTTTGAAGACTAATGTATAATATAATTCTTCTGCTATATACTTACTTATGTTATACATTAAGATGTTCTTATTATATTTAAGAGGCATTTTATGCATTATTTTGTATTATACAATTAGAAAGTATTAATATTGTATAAGGTTACCTTATACCTTCTGATAATGATACATAAGTATAAATGTTTAACGTTAATACTTAAACGTATAGTATGACATTATATATTATTGCTGATTATTTTTTATATGTATAATGTACCCACATACATGTGCAACTATTGTATAATGTTATCTTTTAAATTCCAACTTATCCGTTACTTGTATTGATTCAATAAATATATCACATATTGAATAATAAAAATGAATATATCAACTATATTTTGATATATATTATTCTTATTTAACAATTTTGTTAACAACTGTTTATTTTTTTCATGAATTTTCAATTATTTATAATAAATTTATATGATTCCGTAAATGAAAGATTATTTTCTTCGTCAAAACATACTTTGGAAATCAATTTTCTAGGAGCTTAATGGATCATATCAGTGTGAACACAAATAATCCATACGTATTAATGTTACTCCTACTAAAATAAAGGAAAGTTAATGAAAAATAAATACTCCCACTAGATTTTATATTTTTTTATGTTGTTGTTACATAATTTTTAAAAAGGTTTTAATTAAAATTATAATTTACTGTTGTTTATGTAGTTTATTACTACTAAAAATAGTATAAGAAGGAATTAATAAAACTTCTTTATCTGTTAAAATAAATAAACAACATACAATATTGTAAATGAGAATAATTAATAGTGATGTTTAAGATTTTTTTAAAATTTAAATTTCAGTTACAATATTTAATCATATACCACATAATGATAGGTAATTAATTGCGTTAATTAAGGTAGAGAAAGATATCTGATTTTTCTTTCCATAAATATAGACAAATTTGTTTTATCATACATTGCAACAATATATAAGGGCCTACCTATGCATGATGTACATCATTGGTACTTAAACATCAGCAAATCTGAGATCTAGGTTAATATGACCGGCGGCCAGCCACCTCTTGTGGTGACCCGCCCTTTTACTCTTTTAGATTTCCAAGCTCTCCCCTCAAATTTGAATTTAAATCTCATTAATTTTTCTAATAATTTATCCTTTGAAAATACCATCAATCAGTCTACTTCCCAGCCATCACATGATTCCCTTAGAAAAGAGATCACTATTGTCGAAGGAGTTCATCAATTCAAATGGATAGAAGAAGAGGTGAATCTAATGAATCAAATTAAAAATCTCTAATATGTAATTATTGGTAAATTTACATTTGATTGGTTAGATCTGGAGCTCAGCAGTGTGGGATAAAAGAAGGTTGTCAAATTGGTTTGTTTCGTAGCAAACATATTCTTATTGGATTATCCCAACAGGAAGATTTTGTTAACCTAATTTCAAAGTGGGCCCTTTGTATGACATGCAAGGAAGGATATGCATATTTGATGATTACTTTGATCTATGAATCAAGGTTTAAAGTGAATGAGGAAACCTCAATGGATATGGCATGGATTTCATTCCCTAACCTATTGCCAACTTTCTTTATTAAAGAATGTTTATTTTCACTTGTGGCTGCAGTGGGTAATCCAATCCATTTAGATCAAGCAACTATTAGAAACTCACTTACATCAAGGAACAACACACATATAAAATTAAGAAAGAAATCTGGAAATAAAACAGATGACACAAAAATTTAACGTGGAAACCCAAGTTGGGAAAAACCATGGGCAACGACGAGCTCACTATATGGAAGGTAGAGTAAAATCAAATCCTCAAGAATTCAAAATATGAAGGAATAAGGATAAAGAAGATTTTCATATTCAGTACAAGAAAGACACTACCTCAAGCAGTTACAGAAAAAATATATATCACCAACATACAGAAAATGCCCCTGAGAAATAGGCTGCACTTCTAGGAAAAACTGGTGACCAGTAACTGCACAATAGGCACATGATCTTCTCAACTTTCCTACAATTGGGAAATTGCCAAGAACCAAGTTAGAAGGCATAGTCAGCAATAGAGAAACAAATAATATGAGGCAACTCTAACAATCTCCACCTTGACTCACATTTAGTAGATTCTTGTCATTACCATAAAAACCACGATAGGCAATCAATGTTGTAAACACCAGCTAAGCTCAGAAAATGTTTGAAATTAGCAATGGGAAGTGGCTTAGTAAGCATATCTGCTGGATTCTCCGAAGTGTGTACTTTCTTAACTACGATCTCTTCGGCAGTCATTGTATCTCTTATATAATGATACTTCACACTAATATGCTTAGTCTTGGAGTGATAAGCATCATGTTTTGTTAGATATATTGCACTATGGCTATCTGAGAACACAACAGTAGTATCTTGTGAAACACTAAGATGAAGAATAAGACCATGTAACCATGTAGCCTCTTTCACACCTTTAGTAACCATAATGTACTCTGCTTCTATAGTGGATAGAGCTGCAATAGATTGCAAAGATGCTTTCCAACTAATAGAACCAGAACATAAAGTGAAGATGTACTCGGACAAAGATCTGCATCTATCAAGATCACCACCATAATCAGAATCAACAAACCCAGCAACATCATTAGATGTCACCTTGTTCCTATCAAAGACAAAATCGAGATAAACCATACCTTTCAAGTATCGAAAAATCTACTTCACCACATCCCAATGGTACTTTCCAAGATTGTGCATATACCGACTTAACATACTCACCGCGTATGCAAGATCGGGTCTAGTTCAAACGGCACACACATTGTTCATTACCTGGAACAACAAAGCCCTGAGGTTGCTTCATATAAATTGCTTCCTCTAATTCTTCATGTAGAAAAGACGTTTTAACATCTAATTGCTCCAATTCCAAGTCAAATAGTGCAATAAAGGCCAGAAGCACTCTAATGGAAGAATCACGAACAAAGGGAGAGAAAATTTCATTAAAATCAATGCCTTCCTTTTGATCAAATACATGAACAACTAAACGAGCTTTCCATCTTGCATCTTCAACACCAGGAATTCCTTCTTTCCATTTGTAGATCCATTTGTAGCTTAATGCACGACGACCGTTCGGAAGTTCACATAAATCCCATGTCCCGTTCTTATGCAAACTTTCAATTTCTTCTTGCATTGCTATCAGCCACTGGGATGAATTAGAACTGGTGATTGCCTCCGAATATGAAGTTGGTTCAACTCCTTTAGAAATCTCTTCTGCAATTGTAAGTGCATAGGCAATCAGGCCATCATTATCACTGTATCTATTGGGTTTTCTAATAACTCTCCTTGGTTTATTATGAGCAATAGAAAAATCATCCATCACATGTGGCTCAATGGGACAGGTGGGACTGGATTCTTGTTCATCAACATGAACATCACCACTACATTGTGGATCTGTAGAAGAGATAGGGTCAACCTTTTGAGACGTAGTTCTCACTTCTAACTGCACCTTCTCACTTGTATCTTGTTGATCACCTATACCAAGAGATAATACAGAAGACTCCTTTCTAGAACACAATAGTGCATTTTCATTAAAAGTGATGTCTCTACTTAAAATTATTTTTCTCAAATCAGAACACCATAAATAATACCCTTTTGACTCAGAAGCATAGCCAAGAAATAAGAATTTTACAGCCCTAGGAGCTAACTTTCCATCATTAACATGGGAAAAACAGGGCATCTAAATACTTTTATATTAGAGAAATCCACCGAATTACCTGACCAAACTTCTTCTGGAATTTTGAAGTTAATGGATGAGTGAGGAGATCGGTTGACGAGATAACAAGTTGTAGAAATTGCCTCAGCCCAAAAATCACAACGATGCGATACCATGACTCATGCAGAACTCATTGAAGAGTTCTATTAATACGTTCCGTAACTTCATTTTGTTGGCGCTTCCCAACAAGAGTCTTGTGTCTAGTAATACCATGACTCATGCAGAACTCATTGAAATCTGACTCACAAAAATCCAAGCCATTATCAGCCTGGAGTTTTTTTGTCTTACTTCCAGTTTGATTCTCAACAAAAGCCTTGAAGTTGTTGAACTTAAGAAAAGCTTCATTTTTTTGTCTCAAGAAATAAACCCAGACTTTGTGAGAGAAATCATCTATAAGGGTCATCATGTAGCGTTTTCCTCCGAGAGATGTAACCTTTGAAGGACCCCATAAATCAGAATGAATATAATCAAGAAGACCATATGTGCGATGTATAGCTGCTGAAAAACTCACTCTCTTTTGTTTTCCAAATATGTAATGTTCACAGAAAACTAATTTCCTAGTAACTTGATTACCGAGAAGACCTCTTTTGCTAAGAAGAGTCATACCTTTCTCAGTCATATGACCCAGACACATATGCCATAAACGAGTGAGATCATCATCAGATAATGATATGGAAACTGCTGCAGATCCTGTCACAATTGTACCTTGCAAATAATAGAGTGTCCCACGTCTTATTCCTTTCATCAAGATGAGAGAACCTTTTGAAACCTTGAGAATTCCACCTTCTGCTGAGTATTTACATCCAAAAGATTCAAGATTACCCAAAGAAATCAGGTTGTATTTCAGGCCAGGAATATGACGAACGTTGGTCAAGGTTCTAATAACGCCACCATGGGTCCTTATTTGTACAGTACCAATTCTACAAACTTTGCATTGGACATTATTCCCCATTAGGACAACACCTAATTCAGATTTTTCATATGTTGAAAACCATTCCTTACGAGGAAACATATGATACGTACATCCAATATAAAAAACCCATTCAAAAGAGTTCTTCTTATCAGCAGAGACAATTAACAAAACATCGCCTTCGGAATCATATTCAGCGACTCCAACTTCAGCAGTTTTCTGTAATGTTATGTTATTTTCTTCTCTCTCTTTTTTATTCTTCATCTTTTCACATTCAAAAATAACATGCCTAGGTTTCTTATAGTAATGAGATGTCTTGCTGGAATAACGCCCTTTGTTCTGTGATCTACCTCTAACAAAAAGCTGTAATACCCCACATTTTGGCCTAGAAGGAAAATCTGTCATTCCTATGCGTGGATGTTTCAAAAGCCTCAAATCCTATATAAATTTTGTGTGTTAATTAATTATGTATTGTGGGAATCTATTTGAGCATGAATTTAGATCATAGAGGTCCCCTAACTCAAGTACAAGTTGAAAACTTTCCTATTGTTTAAGTTTTAGTGAACGTCAAAATTTGGGTCAACTTTAATCGACCATAACTCATTTTATATGACGAACTGGGTCTCTTACTATATACAAAAATGAAAGATCTTTGAATTATATTTCCAACGATAACAATTTTGCCTAAATACTATATCAAAGAATAGAGTTATGCCTATTTTACTCCAACATATCAGGCTGGAAACAGTGTGATGACATTCATGATAGCTTATCACATTTGTGACGCCCTATCACGAAGGTCATTAGCCTTAGGCAGAGACCAGCTCCTAAGTGACGACAATTGTGATAGATTATCACATTTGTGACACCCTATCACTAAGGTCGTAAGCCATAGGCAAAAACTAGCTCCCAACTGACGACATTTGTGATAACTTATCAGAAATCTGACGACATTTTTGACGACTTATCACAAATTTGATGGCTTATCAGCCTTGGTCGTCAGCTATGATTTTCAGCAACAGGAAAAATATTTCATAAGGGTATTTTGGTCTTTTCCTTTACTTTCCATGACTTATAACCCTAAAAAGGCTTAATTTTTCCCGTTTTTCTTCTATTAAGCATCTTAAAAACCCTCTCTTACACTCTCAACCACAAGATTAGGGTTTCCATCAAACTCATCTCTCAAAAGCAAGATTCAAGCCTTTTTCTAATAAAATCAAGAATTAAGTTTCCCAATCGAAGAACTCTCCAGCAAATCATCAAGCTTTCCTTTCTAAGGTATGCGTGTGCTCATTCATGGACTCGTTTCATCCATGAAGTTCAAGAACCCTTTTCTAAAACTATATATTATGATTTTCATGTTATGAATGGATTGTTGATCATGTTTATGTGTTGAATGATGCCAAGATCAAATCTTTATGTGTTATTATAAATCAGTGACATCATATGAGTTGAAAATATGTAAGTTTTATTATTTATGATGATTAATTGTATGATTTACACCTATGCCTAAGTTGTGAATGTAAGGTTTTTGATAAAATGCCTAAGAGACTAGAAATCATCCAGTATAGCTAAATTGTCACTAAGGGATGGATTCATGATAGGCCTCTATGATTTAATGTCATCCATGTTGATAATGTGTCTTGTGAACACTGTTGGATTACTCATGAACTGGTGTTATGGAATTATACTATGCTTACTTGCAAAACCCACTCATGTACAAGATGTAGAATAACCATGTACTTCATGAAATTCCCTAAGTTATGATATTATGGATTGTGGTTGTAATATATAATGAGCATGATATTGAAATATATGCAAGTATATACATGATTAGTATGAAATCCCTTATTTATGATATGGTGAATTGTGGACTCTATTCTTATGATCAAGTCAGTCATGTGTGTCAGTTCCTTCCATCGAGTCCTGGGGGTACTTGTTCCCAAAAAATATAGTTGTGTGCCTAGAGCCATATCATGTTTTCACGATACTCTCAGTCAACCCATGTTCCATAGAACTCAGTCAGTTATATGATTCAGTAATGTTCAGTAATGCAGAAATCTCAGTAGTTTCAGTAGTTCAGTAATATCAGTGATCTCAGTACTCAATCTGTAACTTTAGTATTCACAGTCAATCTCAGTAACTTCACTACTCTCAAACAGTCTTCAGAACTCATTATATTTTGTTAGTCATCAAAATTCTGTCAACTCAGTTTAGCTCTACTAAACAATACCACTAGTATTAGTTCAACTAATCAGTTCAGTTTAGTTATTGAGGTCATCTCTATAATTCGGTTTAGTTTATTTTAGATGGGAGTAAGATTCAGCACCAAGTAATCCTAGGGATGGGGAATCACCCACTAGAATAGGATTGAGATCCCTAGAAGCAATCCCTAAGTTCCAGAACTATGTAGCCAGTGTAGGTACGAGATATCACCCGTTAGATAGGACTGACATACTCAGGGGTCACCCATTAGCACATTTATATGTATAGGACTGATCCTAGGAGTCTCTCACTAGATTAGGACTTACTCTACAAAAGATGTCTTTACTGGTGGCGCGGTACTGACACCCTTCTAGTCAGGGCAGAGATTGGACCCTAGTCATCTTAGCTTGGGGCATATCGGTTAGATGAACACATCCCACAGTTTTAGTTACAGAATTAGGGCTGTCTGACACAGTCAACTCAGTTTAGTAGTACAGATTCTGTACTGTTAGATATAGTCAATTCTTATCATTATAAATAGACTTAATGATCACCAGCTAGATAGGACTGATATCAGACTAAGTCCAATCATCCATATTTTTAGGATGCTCATAACGCTAGACAGGACTGATCTCAGATTTAGTTAGACCATGATGAACGGAACTCAGATATTTCAATCAGTATTTACACTGTTAGATATAGTTGCTCAGTATTGGTTAAATTAGTTAGTCCGATCATTATAGTTATATTAGTTATATTAGTTATCATAGCTCATGTTACCAGTATTTAGTCTCAAGACTATTAGACGCAGTCATTCAAACTAGTTCTTCATAATTTGAAATGTCAGAAATAGTCAAAATCTATTTAGTACCTCAGTAACAGTAAAGTGATGTTGTCAGCATTCAGATTTAGTAGTCAGTATCATCACGAGTTCAGTAATAGTTGTTTATGCATGTATGTATTCTCACGTTCATATTATTTAGCATTGTTTATGCATATAACCCTTTGCATTTAGCCTACCTCACTAGTATACTCACTACATTCAGACGTATTGATGCATTTGCACTATGGTGCTTTCTCTTATATTACACCATAGGTTCGGAGGCCCGAGCTCCAGATTAGCTGTAGCATTCTAGTATTCAGAGTTTGCAGTGAGTCCTTCTCATTCAACGATGATATGATTATTACTATATTTACTATTTAGTTGGTAGATAGACTTAGTTGGAGACATGTTCCTTGAACTCCTTATTCAGTTCAGTTAGAGGCTTTTGGACTAGATGTCAGATTAGATGTTTAGATCTTATTATTTTCAGTATTTATGACTTATTTTGGTATTGTTATACCTTTTTCAGACATTTTGTTATCAGTCATTTATTCAGTTCGAACCTTATGTTCTTTTATGTCCATGTTTCTGCATTTTATGATAAAATATGCAGTATACAGGTATATATATTAGTCATGAGTTAGCTTGTGGTTCTTCGAGGTCATGAGCACCGTGTAGCATTCCAGTTCAGAAAATTGAGGTGTTACAAACATGGTATCAGAGCCTAAGGTTCAATAGAGTTCTAGGAATTCTGAAAGCCGCATCTAGTAAAGTCTTGTACATACGTGTGTTGTGCACCACACATATGTCCAGGAGGCTATGAGATGTTTTTGGAATAGTTTCCCTTCTTTCAATATTGATGTCATGCTAGTGAGCATAATCTCAGTCTAATCCATTTCTCCCTTTCTTCTACAGACATGCCTCCTAAAAGAAGAAATGGGAATCAGTCAGCCCCTCAGCCCGAAGACCCTTTAGGCTATCATGTTTCTCATGTGGAGTTCAGGGCCATGCTCACCACTTTTGCTCAGTCAGTCGCTGCCCAGAATGAATGAGCAGCTATCATTCTGGCTAACCCAGTGGCCAATTCAGTTGCAGCTAGAATTTTGGACTTTACCCGGTTGAATCCTCCTTCCTTCATAGGGTCTAAGTCATATGAGGACCTACGGGAATTCCAAGATCAGGTTTAGAAGGTGACAGATGTTATGGGGGTTACTACTGTTTAGAGTTCTAAGTGAGCTGCATACTAATTATAGGATGTCGCTCATACTTGATACAAGCAGTGGATGTCAGAAAGGTTAGATGATATAGGCCCTATAGAGTGGGAGGAGATTGCCTCTACTTTCCTTGATAGATTCTTTCCGCTAGAGCTTAGAGAAGCTAAGGTACTAGAGTTCATCAAACCTCAGGCAGGGCAGTATAACGTAAAGGAGTATTCTCCTAAGTTTAATCAATTAGCTAGATATGCCCCTCAGGTGGTTGTAGACGGTAGAGCTTAGATGAGTAAGTTCATGTCAGGGGTAAATAATATTATGGTAAACGAGTGCAGATCTGCCATGTTGAATAGTGATATGACTTTAGCCAGACTTATGACACATGCTCAGCAAATAGAGTAGCAGAAGATTAGGACGAGAGAGAGATAGAGTAAGAGAGTAAGGACAGGTAGTTTCAGCTTTGCTTAGCCTAAGTCACAGGGTGGTAACTGTTCTCATCATAGTAAAAAATTTTCAGTCCCAAATCCATCCTCAGATAGTATGCCAGTACCTAAATCCAAAAATAACCGTCATGATGGAGCGCCAGGCTTCAAGGCCTAGGGTAGTGAAAATAGAGGTTTTACTTATCCACTTTGCAAAGAGTGTGGCAAGAATCATCTAAGTTTATGTATGGCAGGTAGTGATGTATGCTTTGGGTGTGGAAAGACAGGCCATAGGATATGACAGTGCAGATTTCTAGCACAGAGGTGTAAGGAGTTACATCAGCAAGGTACCAACAGTGGTCAGCATCAGAATAGACTTTATGCTCTCCAGACCCGTCCTAATCCAGAAAGTTTCCCTAACTTAGATTTGGGTATGTTACCAGTATTTCATGTTCATAGTATGTATTATTAAATCTCTTTCTCTCATTTGAGCATATGTTTCAGTATGACTTAGCCAGTAAAGCCAGCAAGTCAGTTTAGCAATCGAGCAGTCAAATTTTTATAGCTTGTTTTCTCATCCTTGCATCTATTCATGCTATCCAAAATCTCAGAGAATGTAACTATTTCAAGGTAGAACCTCTTAGTAGTTGCAAGTTCAGTTCATCTCATGCTTCATGCATTAGTTTTATATTCCCAATGTTTAGTTATAATCTAGTTCGTAGATGCCCTGTGCATCACCCAGTATCTCTGTAAGGTAAGCATTCTTAGAGGGACATAGCATCCTAAGGGGGAGATACCCCACTTTCTCTTAACGCTCCGATGCCTTAGATCCTTCAAGTTCTCCTTGCATAACAAATTCAGTCTAGAATAGAGTGTACTTATAAGTTGACCTTCAAATTAGACCTCAGCTATAAGTAAAGTATTCAGAGGTTCAGTTTAGTTCATAATGTTCAGTCCATATGTAACGTAGTATAATCAGTCATTTTCTCATGTTTTAGTTAAATCTTAGTGCCTTTACCATTGCATGTTCAGGCATATGTTCGCGAGTCAGTTTAGTCATGTATTCACACATCAGATATACGTGGTCAGCTTATCAGTACTTTTAGTCATGCATTCACATATCATGTAAGTCATATAATCATGCATCAGATATGTATGGATTCAACTTATCAGTTAAGCATCAGATATGCATTCTTATTTTGAGAAACTCAGTTTATCGGAACACTCAGTCCTACATTCATAAATTAGCTACCCATTCATCAGATATGTATGTACAGTATGATATGCTCAGTTTTTAGTCATGTCAGCCATGCAATCATGATCAGTCATTCATGCTCTATATTCTTGTAAGTTGTCTTATCTCTCATCTTAACCAATATCATTCAAGGATGAATATTCCCAAGGGGGAGATATTGTAATACCCCATATTTTGGACTAGAATGAAAATCTATCATTCCTATGTGTGGATGTTTCAAAATCCTCAAATCCTATATAAATTTAGTGTGTTAATCAATTATGTAGTGTGGGAATCTATTTGAACATGAATTTAGATCATAGAGGTCCCCTAACTCAAGTACAAGTTGAAAGCTTTATCGTTCAAGTTTTAGTGAGCGTCAAAACTAGGGTGAACTTCAATCAACCATAACTCATTGCATATGACGAACTGGGTGTCTTACTATATATCAAATGAAATATCTTTGAATTAGTTTTCTAATGATACGAATTTTGGCAAAATCCTCGATCAGAGCAAAGAGTTATGCCTATTTTACTCCAGCAATCAAGCTGGAAACAGTGTGACGACATTCGTGATAGCTTATCACATTTGTAACACCCTATCACGAAGGTCGTCAGTCTTAGGTACAACCAGCTCCTAAGTGATGACATTTGTGATAGATTATCACATTTGTGACACTCTATCATGAAGGTCGTCAGCCTTAGGCAGAAACCAGCTCCCAAGTGATGACATTTGTGATAACTTATCCCAAATTTGATGACATTTTTGACAACTAATCACAAATTTGATTGCTTATTAGCCTTGGTCGTTAGCTATGAATTTTAGCAACTGGGAAATTATTTCATAAGGGTATTTTGGTATTTTCCTTCACCTTCCACGACTTATAACCCTAAAGAGGCATAATTTTTCCCATTATTCTTCAGTTAAGCATGTTAAAAACCCTCTCTTATACTCTCAAGCACAAGATTACGTTTTCCATCAAACTCATCTCTCAAAAGCATGATTCAAGACATTTTCCAAGATAATCAACAATTAAGTTTCCCAATCCAAGAACTCTCCAGCATATCATCAAGGTTTCCTTTCTAAGGTATGCGTATGTTGTTTCATTGACTCCTTTCATCCATGAAGTTCAAGAACCCTTTTCTAAAATAATATATTATGGTTTTCATGTTATGAATGGATTGTTGATCATGTTAATGTGTTGAATGATGCCAAGATAGAATCTTTATGTGTTATTTTGAATCTATGACATCATATGAGTTGAAAACATGTATGTTTGATTATTTATGATGAGTAATTGTATGATTTACTCCTATGCCTAAGTTGTGCATGTAGGGTGTTTGATAAAATACCTAAGAGACGAAATCATGCATTATAGCTAAATTGTGGCTAAGGGAAGGATTCATGATAGGCCTCGACGATTCAATGTCATCCATGTTGATAATGTGTCTTGTGAACACTGTTGGATTACTCATGAACTAGTCTTATGGAGTAATGCTATGCTTACTTACAAAACCCACTTATGTACAAGATGTAGAATAACCATTTACATCATGAAATTCCCCAAGTTATGATATTATGGATTGTGGTTGTAATATGTAATGACCATGATATTGAAAGCTATGCAAGTATATACATGCTTAGTATGAAATGCCTTATTTATGATATGGTGAATTGTGGACTCTATTCTTATGATCAAGTCAGTCATGTGTGTTAGTTTCTTCCATTGAGTTTTGGGGGTACTAGTACCTGAAAAATATAGCTGTGTGCCTAGAGCCATATCATGTTTTCACGATACTCTCAGTCGAGCCATGTTCCATAGAATTCAGTCAGTCATGTGACTCAGGAAAGTTCAGTAACTCAGAAATCTCAGTAGTCTTAGTAGTTTAGTAATCTCAGTGATCTCAGTACTCAGTCTGTAACTTCAGTATTCACAGTCAATATCAGTAACTTCAGTACTCTCAATTATTCCTCAGAACTCAGTACATTTTTTAGTCATAAAAATTCAGTAAACTCAGTTTAGCTCCGCTAAACATACCACTTGTATAAGTTCAACTAATCAGTTCAGTTCAGTTATTCAGTTCATCTATACTATTCAGTTTAGTGTATTTTAGATGGGTATAGGATTCAACATCGAGTAAGCCTAGGGATGGGGACTCACCCACTAGAATAGGACTGAGATCCTTAGAAGCAATCCCAAAGTTCCAGATCTACGTAGCAAGCATAGGTACGAGATGTCACCCGTTAGATAGGACTGACATACTCAGGGGTCACCTGTTAGTAGATTGATATGTATAGGACTGATCCCAGAAGTCACCCGCTAGATTAGGACTGACTCCACAGCACATGTCTTTACTGGTAGCGAGGTACTGATACCCTTCCAGTTAGGGCAGAGATTGGACCCAGTCAGCTTAACTTGGGGCATGTCAGTTAGATGAACACATCCTCCAGTTTCAGTTATAGAATCAGTGCTGTCAAACACAGTCCACTCAGCTTAGTAGTACAAATTTTGTAACTGTTAGATACAGTCAATGCTTATCATTATAAATAGGCTTAAAGATCACCCGCTAGATAGGACTGATCTCAAACTAAGTCCAATCATCCTTATTATCAATAATCTTATGATCACCTTCTAGACAGGAATGATCTCAGATTTAGTTACACCATGTAGAATGGAACTCAGATAGTTCTATCAGTATTTACACTGTCAGATATAGTTGCTCAATATCGGTTAAATTGGTTAGTCCGATCAATACAGTTATATCAGTTATATCAATTGTCATAGATCATGTTACCATTATTCAGTCTCAAGACTATTAGACACAGTCATTCAACCCGTTCTTCATAATTTGAACAATCAAAAATAGTCAATAATCTATTTAGTACCTCAGTAACAGTAAAGCAATGTCATCAGCAATCGGATTCAGTAGTCAGTATCATCACGAGTTTAGTAATAGTTGTTTATGAATGTATTTATTCTCACATTTATATTAGTTCGCATTGTCCATGCATATAACCCTTTGCATTTAGCCTACCTCACTCGTATACTCAGTACATTCTGATGTACTGACGCATTTACGCTATGGTGCTTTCTCTTATGTTACACCATAGGTTCAGAGGTACGAGCTCCAGATTAATAGTAGCATTCTAGTGTTCAGAGTTTGTAGTGAATCCTTCTCATTTGAGGGGGATATGATTATTGCTACATTTACTATTTAGTTTCTAGATTGAGTAAGTTGGAGACATGTTCCTTCAACTCCTTATTCAGTTCAGTTAGAGGCTTTCAGACTAGATGTCAGATCAGATATTCAAATCTCATTATGTTTAGTATTTATGACTTGTTTTGGTATTGTTATACCTTTTTCAGACATTTTGTTATCAGACGTTTATTAAGTAAGAACCTTATGGCTTTTCATGTTCATGTTTCTGCATTTTATGATATAACAAGCAGTATACAGGTACAAATATCAGTCATGGGTTAGCTTGTGGTCCTTCAAGGTCATGAGTACCGTGTAGCATTCCGATTCAGAAAATCGGGATGTTACATAAGCCCTCTTTGTTATCTTCTGGATGAACTTCAAGATCTAATTTTTCTTTGGACAACAAATTTGATTTAACATCTTCATAAGATAAAGTTTCATGATTTCCGTATAACATAATCTCCTTGAAGTGTTTATAGGTAGATGGCAGAGAGACAATTAACAAGACAGCCTTGTCTTCATCCTTAATTTTAACTTCTAAATTTTCCAGATCTATTATAATTGAATTGTATGCATCAAGATGAGATTGAATGGAAGAAATTTCAGACATACGAAGTGTGTATAAATGCTCTTTAAGATGGAGTTTATTGGCAACGCTTTTGGTCATATAAAGAGACTCAAGTTTCAACCAAATACATGCAGTAGTAGTCTCATAAATAACCTCCCTCAAAATCTATTTGGAAAGGCTAAGTTGAATAGCAGAAAGTGACTTTTTGTTTAACTCCTCCCATTGTTCGTCGTTAATAGAATCAGGCTTCTTAGACTTGCTATCTAAAGACTTCTTCAAACCGTTGTGTAGGAGAACATCCTTCATCTGGATCTTCCAGATACTAAAGCTAATTTTTCCATTGAATTTTTCGATATCAAACATGGTTGTAGTAGATATCCTTGAATCTGGCTTTGATACCACTTTTTTGAAACTAACTTACATCAAGGAACAACGCACATATAAAATCAAGAAGGAAATATAGAAATAAAATAGATGACACACAAATTTAACATGGAAACTCAAGTTGGGAAAAACCACAGGAAACGATGAGCTCACTATATGGAAGGTAGAGTACAATCAAATCCTCAAGAATTCAAAATATGAAGGAATAAGGATAATGAAGATTTCAATATTCAGTATAAGAAAGAAACTGCCTCAAGCAGTTACAGAGAAAATGTATATCACCAACATACAGAAAATACCCCTGAGAAATAGGTTGCACTTCCACGAAAAATGGTTGACTAGTAACTGCAGAATAGGCACATAATCTGCTCAACTTTATTACAATTGGGCAACTGCCAAGAACCAAGTTTTAAGGCATAGTCACCAGAGAGACAAATAATGTGAGGCAACTCTAACAACAGTTATTAATAAGATGCAACCTAGATGTGCGCGTGTGAAGGTTCTGGTGGGTTTAATTGGGGCTTTCCCTAAAGTGGTGCAGATGAGTATTGAAAATGATAAGACTGGAGAAGTGATAACCACTATGGTGAATATCAGATATGACTATGTCCCTAAGTATTGTTGTGGATGTAAAATGAAAGGACATGATAAGGATACTTGAAGATCTCTAAGGAGTAAGGAAGAGAAAAATTCTTATTATGTTAACAACAATAGTCAAAACAATCAGATAATATAGAATACTCAAGCGAAATAGATCCCAAGACTTCAAATTGGAAGGGCCAATGTTCTCTCAAGTGGAAAAGTGGTAGGGTATCCGAGAAATTGGAATATGGCTAGGGACAAGAGAAGAATTGCAATGAGTGACAATCAATCTCTTCCAATTACTAATCAATTCCATGCTTTAGTCAGTGAAGACATGATGCAAGCAGAATGTATCACTAAAGGCAACAACAATGCTATAATAAATAGAGAAGATAATATGCAAACAAAATGCAGAAATCATGGCAACACTGCAGCATAATGACTAGTCAACAACATACTATCTAGGGAGATAACGACATAAGTGGAGAATTATAAACAAAAGACTGGGTCTTCAAGGATTTTGTTTCCAGATTGTAGAAGGAAATTTCACCACCAGTGCAGCAAAGTCCTGACAAAGGAAATAAAGTTGCAGTAATGAATAATGCACCTAATATGCAACAAAACGACAAGTTAGAACAGTTCGAATGTGAAACAAATGCCAACATATGTTCCAGAGAGGAAAGAGATAAGCTACAGAATGCAAATGGATGAGTAAAAGGTGATTCCGAGGACTTTCTAAGTGTTGATCTAGAAGGAATATGTACGGTACTTGCAATAAGCATGTAGTTAAAGGAAATTCAGACAATTGGGATGAAGATACCATCATTGTTCATGATTGTGCTGTTGATGGAGGAAGTCTTCAGGTGGATCCTCAGGTAGAATCTGAATATGGTAGTTTAGCATTAATAGTGATTCTATGCAGATAGAAGAATCTGCTAAGAATACGAGCCTTAGTAATTTCCTATCTGTGGAACAAGTCAGTAAACGTGGTTCATAGAAGTAAATACTGAATATAGTGTTTTTATGTGGAAAACATCTGTCTCAAGAAAGGTGTAAAAAAATACGACCTGTACCTCTATAAGATTTAACCCAACTTCACTATAATACTTGAGCCTCAGCAATCAACAAAATTACAAGACTTCTTGTAAACTAGGAATTAAAACTTCTAACTCCAACTATTACAAAAACACAAATCTTCCCAAGATAAGTGTTCTTAAGTCTTCGAGTTCCCAATCTTAAAGACATAATTCCTAACTCAGTTTATAGATCACTAAGACTAAAACAATGACTTATTACAACTCAGAGAACCTACTCACTACACAAATTCTAGAACTTGCCAAGTAAGAGATCAGGTTCTTTCTTCAAGTATGAGAACTGATATGCTTATTGTTGATATATTTTTTTAGTGGTTGGCCCTAATTTTGAATTCATTTTTTGTATTTAAGCACCTACCTCATGAATTCCTTCAATTGATATCAACTTCTATATTAAATAGGACTCCAGATAGTTTTCTGCTACTCTTTGCCGCCCCTCTCTTCTTCTTTTAATAGGATTCCTCTTTTCTCTTTCTTTAAGACTCCTTGTTCAACTCAACTTCTGCACTTCTTATTTTTCACTCAACTTATGCAAGTATTGTTTTTCAACTCAACTTATAGTGTGATAAATGTTATCCACTTCTGTTTGTAAGCCAGGTCATCATATCAATAACTTATCGGCAGGTGACCTTGGTTCAGTTGGATGGAACAACTTTTATCATATGTTTCATTTTCATGTCTATCATCAAAACTCCATATGCTCTAACAATTTCCCCCTTTTTGATGATGATAAACATAGCAGTGTCATACCACAAACCTAACATACTCACCAAGAAGTTAAGCAAAGAAAACAAAATGAAACACAGGTTAGTCAGCTGAGTTATAAGCACTTTATAATCTGTCCTTTCCCCTTTTGACATCACCAAAAAACTGTACCAATGAGTGAAATAAGTCTTATAATTCATGTTCACTAGGGCTATCACTAAAATATGAAGACATTAGAGAAAAATAAACAAGCAATGTATCAATAAAACAGAAGTGAGCCACATAAAACAAAAAGAGACCATTTCATTGATAGAATAGAATACAATGATAATTATCCTATGATAAATACTAAGAGAGAACCAGCTTAACCAAAAAGTAGGAATGAAAGATGCCTAAGGACACTAAGAGGGCTTAAGTGGATGAGGAAGAAGGAATAAGAGAGGTTAGCTTCTTAATGATATTTGCATTTTTAGATTTTTCCTTTTCCAAAAAGGCTGTGAGGGAGGAAATTTGAGCTTAAAGGACCTATTTCTCCTCCTCATGAGTAGTTTGAGTAACTTTCAATGCAGTATGTGCCACATCTACCTCACTTTGCTTGGCAACAAGAGCATTTCTCAGCCTTTGGATAGGATTATCAGCACTCCTCGTAGCAGCTGTCAACATAGCATGGTTCACAGATCTAATGACATCCTTTGTAGTCTACAATGACCATAATTTGACAGGAATATGAAAGTCCTTAAAAATAGGGGCAAGCCAGAACTCATATGGCAAATCATGACCATTTGCATCTTAAATTAAAACCCTTTGCATATGCTTAATGATTAGTGGAGGAAGATCAATTGGAGTTTGAGAGTTTACCAATTCCATTACGGTGAGATCAAGAAAATTTTCTACTGTTCTCCTTTTCTGTCTAGGAAGGATCATTTTATGAACAACATCAAAACAAAACTGGTGAAGAAGAGACATCTCATTCTTGAGAACCCTTCTATGAGTTAAAAGAGAAAGATTTCTAGAGAATTTTCTAGAAATATCAATAGCTAAAGGAAGGTTAGCAAGAGGAGGCCAAGTACGTTTCACATAATGACCCCAACCCCCAGTATGAACGTATAAAATTTTACTTAGATCAATAGGGTAGATATTTATAGTTTTACCATGAAAAGTGGTGGAGAACATCTCCCCAATAGCAACTCCATTAGTGTATAATTCATACACTTCAGCTTTTCCAAATGTACTTTGATAATCACCTTGAAGAAACAGGTGTGACCACCCTTGAGCATTCATTTTAGTAAGCAAAAAATCCATATCAGGATCCCCAAAACTAGTGATAACTCTACCCCTAGCCAACTTATATTTTTGAAAGTAGAGAACTTGAGATGACGGGAAGGCCTTGTCAGCAAGAGTATAAAAACAACATCATTATCAAGATCTGAATCAGGTTGAGTAGAGGAAGTTGGAGGGATATCAAAAATAAAATCAAAATCTGAGTCTAAGGAATCAGAAAGAATATGTTGGGATACTTGTTTCTTCATATGAGAAGAGGATTTTGAAGAGCCTCTGGTGGAAGGGGATTCTTTAATAGTAGAGGCTTTCTCAAGATAAGCTTTCTCCATCGATTTTGAGGACGACGATGTTTTGGAAGTGGGTTGGGATGGAGATATAGGTGTGAAAGAGGATTTTGAGTTTTTGACAATGATATACTTTTGTTTTGTTTTAGAATGAAGGAGAATATTTGGAGAGAGATTACTGAGAGATGGAGAACCAGAAGGAGCGACCCATTTCTTTTTACTTGCATGAAGTTCTTCTTTCAATGAAGCATCTTGTTTTTGTTTCTTTCCTCGAGTAAGAGGAATTCGAGGCGAAACTACTACAGGATAAGGCTTTATCGAAGTAGATTCATCTACATCACTGAAAAATAGAAGAGGGTTTTCATTTTAGAACGGATATGGACCTTCAAGGGATGAGATTTGCAGTGGGTTCATCATCTTGATCATAAATTTGAAGTGGGATTGGTGGAGGAAGTGACGGGTTGGAGTGGAATGTGGTATTTGGAGAAAATTATGTAAAAGGTTTTGGGAAGTTTCTAAACACAGCAAATTCAGAGAATTTTTGGGTGATTTGAGCAGGAATTAATGGAGGTAAGGTAATGTTTGGGTGGATGACAATGGAGGTGAAATTTTTTGTGGCGTAGTCAGGTGATGATGATGAAGAAGATGATGAAAAATCCATGGCTACTGAGTCAGATGCTTTTTGTGTTGTTGTAATGAAGGTGTAGATGGAATAAGAAGAAGAGGAAAAAAAAGAAACGTATTTAAGAGTGATTTAGAGGATGTTGAATCATGTGAGGAAAGGATTTGGATAGAAACATAATGATGGAGGAGTCTGAACTGATGGGAAAAGGCTGGCATCTTTTTGCGGCAGATGACTTTTGGATTTTTGGTGGTTTAAGTATAATGAAAGGGACCAAGAAAAGAAACTTGTTTCCCTTTTATGCAATCATGAATAAGTGAAAATCATACCTGAACTGTGTAAAAGATGGTCCAAATTTTCTTTGATGGTTCTTCCTATCTGGAAAATCAACACATAACTGAGTTAATTTATTCTAAAATTTTGGAATTAGGATACACAACTAAATGTGTAAGACTGAATTACTCAACTATCACTTAAGTACAGTCTTTTCTAATCAATCATTGGGGGAGATTTATCCAATTTTAATAATCCTCAAGGCTAACCTGTTTATTTCAAAATGTTCTTTACTCAAGGCCTTAGTAAATATGTCAGTAATTTATTGCTCAGTTGAACAAAACATAATTTATATATGACCTTTTCCAACATTATCTCTAATAAAGTGATGTCTAATATTAATATGCTTTGTTCTTTTATGTTGAATAAGATTTTTAGCTATGTTAATGGAACTTGTATTATCACAAAAACTGGGAACACAACCAAAATCTATACAAAAATCCATAAGTTGTTGTTTAATCCATAACAACTGAGCACAGTAAGACCCATTAGCTATATATTCAGCCTCAGCAGTGGACAAAGCAACTGAATTTTTCTTCTTTGTAGATTAGGTAATTAAACATGATACAAAGCAGTGTATCATACCTGTAGTGCTTTTCCTGTCCACCAGATATCCTACATAATCAGAATCAGAGTATCTTACCAAATCAAAGTTTCTACCTTTGGGATACCATAATCTAAGATCACTTGTTCCTTTCAAGTATCTAAATATTCTTTTCACAGAGTTTAGATGTGATTCCTTAGGCTTAGATTGAAACCTGGCACATAGACCTACACTAAACACAATATTAGGACAACCTGCAGTGAGGTATAGGAGTGATCCTATCGTACCTCTATACATTTTTTGCTCTACATCTGAACCTGTTTCTTCCATGTCTAACTTTGTGGCAGTGGCAATAAGAGTACTGATCTCCTTTACTTCTTCTATGGAAAATTTTTTGAAGAGGTCTTTGACATACTTCTGTTGGTGGATTATTGTCCCCGATGTCTTATTTGTAAACCCAAAAAGTAATTTAGTTCTCCCATCGTGCTCATCTCAAATTCACTGCTCATGAGTTTTTTAAATTCATGAGCCATATTCATATTAGTTGATCCAAATATAATGTCATCCACATATACCTGCACAACTAACAAATCCTTTCTATTAGTTTTTAAGAATAGGGTATTATCAATTTTACCTTTGGAATGACTATTCTACAATAAAAACTTTGACAACCTCTCATACCAAGATCTAGGTGCTTGTTTCAGCCCATACAAAGCTTTATCTAGTTTATACACATGATCAGGAAACTCTTTGCTTTTTAATCCTGGAGGTTGCTTGACATAAACCTCCTCTTTGAGAAACCCATTTAGAAATGCACTATTTATATCCATCTGATAAAGTATAAACTCCTTGTAGGCAGCAAATGCAACAAGTAATCCTATAGCTTCCAATCTTTCTACAGGAGCAAAAGTCTCATTAATGTCGATTCCTTCCTCTTGGTTATATCCTTGGAACACCAACCTTTCCTTGTTTCTTGTGACTATTCCATGCTCATCAACTTTGTTCCTGTACACCCACTTAGTTCCAATTATTGATCTATCTTTTTGAAGTGGAACCAAGTTCCATACTTTGCTTCTTACAAACTGATTCAATTCTTCTTGCATAACTATGATCCAATCAACATCAAACAATGCTTTAGTTACCTTCTTTGGCTCTATTTCTGATAGGAATGCCTTGAAAGCACACATACTTCTTAGTCCCGATCTTGTAGTAATCCTAGAGGCGATTTCAGTGAGAACATTTTCTATGGGATCTGATCCTTGATATTTCTACCCTTTTGTAATCAATCCTAGTGAGCCACTAAGACTACTGATAGCATTTTGATCTGGGGTAGCTGGTGGCTCAGTTCCGCCTGTCACTGTGCCTTTAGCTTCAATTCCTCCTTTTGAAGTGCCTCCAAATTTGATAGCTTCATTCAATGAATCGAGTTGTGCAACCTGTTCCTCACCATCATTTTCTTCGAACAGATTAATCTTGACATAGGATTCATTAAAGATTGCATGCATGCTTTCTTCAATACAGTTGTTTTTGTTGTTTAAAATCCTATATGATTTACTATTGAGTGAATATCCTAAGAAGATTCCCTCATCACTTTTAGCACCAAATTTTCCCAAATTATCTTTTCCGTTATTATGAATGAAACATTTACATCCAAAGATTCTGAAGTGAGAGATGTTAGGCTTTCTTTCTTTTAGTAATTCATAGGGAGTCTTCTCTAGCAAAGGTCTTATAATGCATCTATTTATGATATATGCTGCAGTAATTATTACATCAGGCGAAAGGTTTTTAGTAACATTTGTTGCACCACTCCATTTTGTTGTGGTGTTCTAGTAGCTGAGAAGTTGTGATGTATACCATTTGTTGAAAAATATTTCAAGAATTTCACATTCTCAAATTCTGAACCATGGTCAGACCTTATAAAAACAAAAGAAGTGCCTAATTTCTTTTTAATCTTTTTAATGAAGATTTTAAATACATCAAATACATCTTCTTTAGAGGCTAGAAACAAAGTCCAAGTAAACCTGGAATAGTCATCAACAATTACAAAAAGATACCTTTTTCCACCTTTGCTTTGAAGTATCATGGGTCCACATAAGTCTACATGAACCAGGTTAAGGAATTGGTTGTGCTAACATGGTTCTTGGACTTAAAAGAGGATCTTACTTGCTTTCCCCTTACATAAGCACTGCATAGCTTTTCTTCATTGAAGTTGGTATTGGGTAATCCCAATACCATGTATTTGGATGAAAGTATGTTTATTTGTTTCATACTTGCATGACCAAGTCTTTTGTGCCAAAGGAGGGGATCATTTTCTGCAGCAATCAGACAAGTCAGTTCAGGTCCTGGTAGTACCATGATGTCGGCTTTGTATACATTTTAATATCTCCTTGCAGTCAGCACAACCTATTTAGTATGCTTTTTTTTTACGTTGACTCCTGCAACTGTAAAAAGAACTTTATTACCTTTATCACACAACTGTGAGATGCTCAACATATTATTCTTCAATCCTTCTACAAGATTGACATCCTCTTATGCTTTTCACTCTAATTAGCCAATCTTTCCAATTCTAGTTATGATTCTCTTTTTTCCTATCACCAAAGGAAACTCCTCCTCCATTTATTTTGGAGAGTGAAAGGAACTTTTTCTTATCCCCAGTCATGTGTCTTAGGCAAACACTGTCTAAATAGCTTTGTTTCACTTTCTGCTGCAAAAAGAATTCAAAGGTTAGCCTTAGGAACCCAGAAAATCTTGGGTCCTATTTTATGAGTGAAAGGATGAATTAAAATTCTCTTAGTTTATGCAGGGAAGAACTGGTTTTTTTCCTTTTGGTCTGAGAAGATTTGTTATCCAGATTTTGGCTGTTTAATCTTCTTTCTATAGCTACTAGACATTCAGTGGTGGGATGTCCAAGGTTTCCACAGATGTAACATAAATATTTTCGATCATCAAAACTTTTGTGGAATCCAAAACCTGCCTCTTCATTGAAATTTTTCTCACTTAATTTGTGAAAAATTCTAGAGGAGTTTGTCCACCTGTTTGCCCTTTCAAGATCAAGTTTTAGTTTAGTAATTTCTTAACTCAACTTATTTATTTTTCAGTTAAATCATGGCATTGTTGTCAGTATTTTACAAGTAGAAGTTCAACATCTTCTTGTTCTTTACTAATGGCCTTTTTCCTATTTTCAGTGAAAGTTAATTTGATAACTTCAGACCTAAGATTGTTATTTGAAATCTGAAGTTCTGTAACCTGTTTCTTGTGACTGCAATTTTCCTTGTCAACTATGTCTGAGCAAGCCTTTAAATCGATGAGATCAAATTTAAGACTTCCTAGTCTGTTGAACAATTAACCTATATCACAGGTTAACTCTTGGAAATTATCAATCAATGCACTCATCAAGGAAACAAGTTTCGGCTTTGAGAACAACTTTAGCTTTTCTTTGAGTTCAAGTATACTTACCTCAGAATCCTCATCTTTTTCATCCAGATCTGAATCGCCAAAGGTCCATGAATTCAGTTTCATCAACTTCATCTTCTTTTTCATCTGATCCCTAGGCTGCTATCATTGCATGCTCCTCCTTCCTTTTTGCCTTCAACTCCTTTTCAGCTCTTTCCTTCTTCCACTCTATTTCCTAGACTAGACAGTCCCTAATCTAATGATTAGTTTTGGCACATTTGTAGCATCCATTTGGATTATCATTGGAATGTTTCTTAGTACCTATTCCCTTCTTCTGTTTGAAGAATTTGTTGAAGTTCTTAGTTATGAATGCAACTTGCTCTTTATCAAGTTCAAATTCCTCATCACTATCAAAAGATTTCAATGCAAAGATTTTCTCAGGAGCTACTTGTTCTTTGACTCCATCAACTTCCATTTAATAAGTCCTTAGGTTCTATACTAGTTCATCCAGAGTCATACCTTCACGATCCCTATTAGCCTCCCTGATTGCAGTCACCTTGTCATTTTATTTTGAATTGGGTAATACCCTCAGAACCTTTTCAACTTATTCTTCCTCAAAGATGACTTTTCCTAAGGAAGTTAGCTTATTTTTTAAAGTGTTATGACTTTTCATCATTTCATGCAGGGTTTCATTTTCCTTTATTTTCAATGCCTCATACTCAGTAAAAAGAAGAGAGATCCTGAATTTTCTTAGTTGAGATATGCCTTCATGAGCATTTACCAGTGCGTCCCAAATTTGCTTAGTAGTAGAGCAGGTGGATACTCTATTGTATTCAGCAGGTCCTAGTCCACAGACCAAGATTTTCTTAGCCTTTGCATTTTTCTTCAAGGCCAACAAGTCATCAGGAGTAAATTTACTCCTTACCTTTTTTACTTATTCACCATTAACCGTCTTTATTGGAATAGTGGGACCATCAATAATCCTGTCCAATAATTCATAATCTCCCATTGAATGAACATCTTCATCCTTGCTTTCCACCAGAAAAAATGAGAGCCATCAAAGAGTGGAAGTCTAGTAGTTGACTGACCTTTACTGTGATCAATAGGAGGTGCAGAATTCATCAACGTGATCTTTTCTTAGGTACTAGCCTTATTTAAGAACAACTTGATCTGATACCACTTGTTAATAATACGAGCCCTACTAATTTCCTATCTGTGGAACAAGTCAGTAAATGTGGTTCACAGAAGTAAATACTGAACACAGTGTTTTTACGTGGAAAACAGCCATCTCTAGAAATGTGTAAAAAACCATGACCTGTACCTCTAAAGGATTTAACCCAACTTCACTATAATACTTGATCCTCAACAATCAACAGAATTACAAGACTTCTTGTAAAAAAGGAATTAAAACTTCTAACTCTTACTACTACAAAAACACAAATCTTCCCAAGATATGTGTTCCCAAGTGTTCGAGTTCCCAAACTTGATGACACAATTCGTAACTTAGTTTATAGATCACTGAGACTAAAACAATGACTTATTAAAACTCAAAAAACATACTCACTACACAAATTCTACAACTTTCCAAGTAAGAGATCAGGTTGTTTCTTTAAGTATGTGAACTGATATGCTGATTGTTGATATGCTTTTTTAGTGCTTGATCCTGCTTTTGAATTCGTTTCTTGCATTTAAGCACCCACCTCATGGAGTCCTTCAATTGATATAAACTTCTACTTTCAATAGGACTCCAGATAGTTTCCTACTACTCTTTGTCGACCCTCTCTTCTTCTTTCAGTAGGATTCCTCTTTTCTATTTCTTCAAGACTCCTTGTTCAACTCAACTTCTGCACTTCTTGTTTTTGACTCAACTATGCAAATCTTCTTTTTCAACTCAACTTATAATGTGATAAATGTTATCCACTTCTAGCTGTAAGCTTGGTCATCATATCAATAACTTATCTTTAGGTGACCTTGGTTCAGTTGGATAGAACAGATTTAACTACATGTTTCATTCTCATGTCTATCATCAAAACTCCACATGCTCTAAAAATATCACAATTGATTAGGATGGAATCTCCTAACAGAATCTTGCATGAGATTGTATCTCATAACTTTGTTGAAAATAATGGTGGAGAAATTGCATATCAAGAACAGATGTCTAAAGGTATCACAAAATAAAAGATGTCAGATCACTTACTGGAGAATATCATGACCGAAGCAGACCTATCACCAAGGATACTAAAATCTGCAAAAAAGGGAAAGAAACAAGGTAATGGATAGAACAACAAATCAGAGTTCAGCCAAAGAGACTTAAATCAACCCCGAAAAGATATCAATGAAGGCTTTTATATGGAATATAAGATTACAGACATCTCAATAAGATTTTCAAAGAGTGCAAATGCTTTTCAAGCTCCATAATTTTTCATTCACTGGATTACTGGAACCATTTCAAAATTATAGAGACATCAATAAATATAGGAGGAGATTGAATATGCCAAGTGCTATAACTAATTTTAATGGCAAGATTTGGTGTTTTACAAATAATGATGTAGATACAACAGTTATTAAGGACACAGACAAACAGCTAACTATGCAGTTAAAGCATCCTAGTCATATAAATATCTTATATGTTACCTTGGTGTACGCTAAATGCACTTCTGATCAAAGATTGATCCTTTGGAAAGATTTATATCAATTGGCAGTAGAAATGGATAATCCATGGTTGAAGGGGTGATTTCAATGTGGTGCTTCATTCAGAAGAAAATATTGTTGGTTTAACAGTTAATGAAGCTGATTGTGAAGATTTTGGGAGTAGCATATCATCTTTTGATTTAACAGAAGTATAATTTAAGGGAAGTTCATTCTCCTGGTGGAATGGTAGGGCTGGAAATGATTGCATTTTATAAAGATTAGATTGAATTTTAATCAATCAACAAATGCAAGATTGGTTTAATCATACTAGGGTTGAACATCTACCCAAAATTGGCTCTGATCATGCCCCTATGTTGTTGAAGTGTGAAGCTAGGGTGGCCATTCATTGGAAACCTTTTAGGTTTGTCAAATTCTGGACAGAGAACGATTCCATTAATAAGATCGTTAGACAGAATTGGACTCCAAGTACCTCTCTGAATCCTTTTCTATATTTCAAGGAGAATATCACGAAGGTTAAATCAGCACTAACAATATGGAGTAGAGATACTTATGGTGACATCTTCAAGCAACTTATCATTAGAGAGGACATTGTTAAGACTAAAGAAAAGTTGTTTGATAGGTTCCCACAACTGAAAATATAGAAGTACTACAAAGAGATCAAGCAGAATATAGAGGATATCTACACTTTGAAGAGATATTGTTGCATCAAAATTGCAACACCCCACATTTTGGCCTAGAACGTAAACTGTCATTTCTACGCTTAGATGTTCCAAAAGGCAAATCTAATGTAAGTACAGTATATTAATCCATTATGCAATGTGGGAATCTATTTGGCCATGAATTAAGATCATAGAGGTCCCTTAACTCAAGGACGAGTTGAAAGCTTTCCTATCGTTTAAGTTTTAGTGAGCTTCAAAAATTTGGTCAAATTAAATTAACCACAAATTTTTGTATATACAAAATTATAGGGCCTACTATATATAAAATAAAAGGACTTTGAGTCCTCTTTCCAATGCCACAAAATTTTCCTAAATCCAATAACGGAACAAAAATTTATGGCTATTTTCTAGTGAGCTATCCAAACTTCAATAGTGCGATGGAAAGGCGGATGGACCATCGCGCTAGTGATGAACCATCACCAAAACATTTGTAACTAAGGTAGTAAGCCAGTTTTTTGGCCATAAAGTGACGGTTTGAAGGACGGTCTGTCCTTGTGGTGACGATTCGTCGCCCAAACCATCCTGCACCTCCGTTTAGCGATATAAAACCATTTTTAAAGTAATTTTTGGATCTTTTCCACCCTTTTCAACACTTTATTACATCAAATCAAAGCACATAACTCCTCATTCATCTGTAACATAAAAACTAGGGTTTTTTCCCCAAGAACAAGGAATCAAAAATCAACCTTTAAGTTCATATTTTTCAAGGAACAAATTAAGATCTGAGTCCTACTCTTTAAACAAGTAATATAAGGTACGTGGGGTTGTCCTAAATCTCATGGGCATGATTTTGATACGAATTTAAACAAGAATTTTAATAATTGTGTAAGAATGTATGTCATTATAAGTGGGGTTTCGTTTTAACACAAAAAACATGCATTGTGATATGGTTTTGAGAATAATATTGAAAGATCATGGGGTTGTTTGCTTATATATCTCAATTTTTAAATTTGTAGACATGTGATTTGAATTTTTAAATGGTATTATGAACATGAGTTGCGAATTCTTTATTCCACATGATGATGTTTATGTACCCCACATAATGCTATCGTTAAAGTATTGAGAGAATGAGTTTTAAAACCCATTTTTATCATCAAAAAGTGTGTTTGGATAATGTTGTAATACTTGGTAAATGTTTAAGTTTCTTGTCTATTTCGTGTTGCGGAATCGATATGCATATGTTTGGTGTATGAGAGTCTTGTTGGTGTTTCATATAATGACTTGCATAAAATGTGCAGAGCAATTGCCTCGAATGAAAATAGGAAAATAATGGTGTGATTATGATTCATATTTTGTATTATATCAAACTTAAAGCATAAATTGATATGAGTTAGATGGTTACTTGAGGAAAGCATGAGTCAGTTGACTCTGCTGGAAATCGTGATTTGCTGAAACGGGAATATAGTCCCCTTCTATGTGATCTTGTGTACCTAGTACTATGTTATCCCAAAGTGGGACCAATGGTTTGGATCCCTTCTTTGTGATCTTGAGCCCAACAATGACATATTGACTTGATTGAGGTTATGGCACCCTGTTGTGTGATCTTGTCTGTCCTTCCCTTACTAATACTCCAATCTTGGTGGCAATCGAGATTTGGCAGTTGGTGAAAACATGAAATTGTAGGGTGTACCATCTAGCTCAATAGTGCTACATTATTATTTAAAAATCATTATACTATGCCCATGTGTTTTTCAAATGATTTTTCATTAACGTGTTTTATGATAGCTCTCACCAATGTTATATAAATGTTGTATTTATTTTTTGGATTACTCTGCGTACCAGTACAATTGTATTGACCCTCTATATTCCAAGGTTTGAGGCTCAACCTAGAGGTCTTGCAGAGTCGTAGAGTTTTCAGCCAGAAGTGAAGTATGTTTGCAGTTGGTGATCTTTCTTTATTTTGAAAGGCCTATTTCATTTTTTCGTAAGTTATTTATGTTTGTTTTGGTCCACTGGGTGCCATGTCCCAGTTTTAGTTGTGATGACTGGTTTTGATGTACTAGAGATATGCTGGATAGTATAGAAGGTTTTATTGAATTCTTAGACTTTTCAGTTGTATGATGTTATTGACAATTTTTTGGTATTAATCAATTTTTGCATTCTCTTTATGATTGTATGACTGCGTGTATGGATTTCTGTTAACAAAGCGGTGCTTGGGCCTTGAAGGCTTAGGATGCTTATCATGGCCAGGGCCTTGTCCGGGATGTGAAAAACTAAGTATCAAAGCACGGTTGATAGTCCCAGGTTGTCTGCAAAATCATGTGGGGTAGAGTCTTATTTATGAGTATGTAGCGCGCTACACTTATAAGCAGGAGGCTACATGGCATTTAGGAATGCCTCTCTTTCTTCATGTTCTAGTTCGTGTTATAGAGTCATAATGTTTCTTTTTTATACTCTAGTTAGTGCTATGGTGTCTTCCATACGAATGTAAAGTTATCCCAATTCTTTCCTAATTCTGATGTTCTTAGATATGTCTCATTGTTGAGGTGATTCAAGTGTAAAAGCTTATAATATAAATAATGTGATCTTTTCCTGATTGAGTCATAAAGGATTTCAAAATTATGCAAGGACTTGAGAGGAGTCTGTTAGTGCTTCAGGGTATATTGATTATATTTTAAACTATGATCCTATAAAAATCGTGCTTTTCAGCCTGAGTTATTAAGTATATCCAGTCCGTTTCAGGGTTCTTATTGTAGATGTCATGCATAAGGGGAATGATATGTAGCAAAATGTTAGAACTTATTTCCAGCCGAGTAGTATTATAAGTTAAGTGCCATGAACTATTGGCAATGAGATTGGGATAAGAAGTTGGGGATATGAAACCATAAGGTTAGAAGTCTGCGTAAGGGGACTTTTGTGTATGTAAATACTTTTAGTTATATAATAGTTAATTGAGGAATAATTGTCATTTTATATTGATAGATTGATGTGGTAGTGATATTTGTAGATTGTAAGGTATTCGATAAAGGAAGTGCTTGGCTGAGATTATTATCTATTTGAAATACAGGAGGATCCTAGAGTGGATAGTTAGGGTAGTTACAAAAATCCCTTATAGGCTATGAATGAAAACGATTAGATTAGCTAATAAGTTATAATTATAGACTCATTGTTTTTATGGAATTTTAAGGTAGTCTAAAGGTATGCTTGGGTAAGTAAGTATGATGTGAGAAAGAAGAATATGTAGATAAGATAAGATTAAGGTTGACCATATCTATTATGTGACCTTACCCCCTTGATCTTCTTTTCTTAAGCGGTTGTAACCTAGTACTACTTGTGAGAAGGTATATAGTAGATTTTGAGGTGTAGTAGTAATGTCATGGAGGTGATTTCGTTGTGGGATCTAAGTGAAATGAGGTATTTGGGTTGATTTTCCTAATTTGACGAACAAATATGTTATGTTGCATGCTTCATTGGTGGTAAATGATTGATGCTAGACTATAGGCTTGAATTTTAGATATAGAATGTGGTGGTAAGAATAATAGCTTAAGATTAATTGTGTGTCTTTTATGGGAATGATTTTGTAGGCTTGATGTGATTTGTGAAAAATCCTAGGTTGATGATTTATGAAAAGTTTAAGTGGTAAGTGTGAGGTATATGTGTATTTGATGACTAGTATTAAATTGATGAATTGTGAGTGAGTCATTAAGTGGATAAGGGCGTAAGTATATAAGAATAAGTTGCACCCTGGTAGTATCACATTAGGTAAGATTTAATTATATAAGTTATGTGATTAATGGTCTAATGTTAGAAGGTTAAGTAGAGGAGAGTGGATTTTTAGGTGATGAAGAGTGAGGATGTGTATGTTTAAGAGACTTTGAGTTGTAGGTTAATAACGATAGTGTATAACAAAATTTAAGAGTAGCATTCTTGGAAAGCAATGCCTTTATAGTATACTTAAAGGGGTGGAAGTTCAGAATTTATGCGTATAAGTGTTTTGCGTACCTAGTTGTGTTCTTGAAATTGTAGTATGGAAAAATTTGGTGAGTTATTGTACGGTGTTTTTTAGAGTTAAGTTGGGGAAATATAGGTAGGCAATATGAGCCTTGGGTATGGTCTTACAAATTTTTTTAAGTTGTAAGTTGTATGATTAGAAGTGTAATGCGAGTATTTAAAAGATTTGAAAATAGAGTTTTAAGTGGTTAGAAGCGTGGATGTCCATGCCCACAATAATGTTAGTCATAAGTTGATGACTTTGGGGTTAGAAGAAGTTATGATTTGTATTCCCGAAGGGGGATGTCTCAGAAAGAATTTAGTGTCAATTTATTAAATTAGTGAGGGAAGTATGTGTTCATGTGTGTACCGGTACACCTCTATTTAATCGATAATTGTGGTTATAGATTGACGAGAGGTTATGTTCTCAAGTCTAGAATTGCGACTTTGATCTAAGGGGGAGATGGTGAGTTAAGCTAGTTTCCAAATTTTCTCATTGTGGCAAGTTAGGGAAGAGTCATTGTAAACCTATTCCTATTGAAGCATATTTCTGTGACTTCATTTTAAGAATTCATTCAACCAATGTCTTATGTATTCAAGTCCTGCCTATGTCTAAGGATTGAGTTCTCTATGTAAGTCATGTCACGTTCCGACCCCCAATCTAGAAGCAATGAAATCTCAATAAATCTAGCGTTTCACATATTCAAGATCTGTGATACAATGTTCATGATCCATAAATATGTGTCCCAAATCATGCTTGGTTCGAAGAAACTATATTTTCGAATGTTACTGATTCATTTTATGTCGGGATTAGCCAAATGATAAATTTGTATGAACTCATGACTAATTCATCTCTGAAAATAAGAAGTGATAGCTCTGAATAGAAGTTCTTGTCTCAATCACTGACATTAGGAATTCTGAATTTTTGTTACATGACTCAAGAGGTAAGAACTCATGTTTCTCACTGTGGTTATACCTAATAACTCATGCCATGCTGAGTTTGTGCCATAACAACTCTTTTCTCATCATCCAAGTACATGACATATGAAGCACTTTGTGATTGTATCGTATCTTCATTTCATCTCCGTCCTTGAGTAGTGCAAAAAGGTATAACCTATGGCCAGATAAGTGTTACTTCCATTCTTGATGATTGCTCACTGGTCCCTCAATGAACCTCTGTATATTAGTGTGATGGTGGTTGTGGAAGCGTAGTAATATATTAGGCAAGGGAGTAGATGTTCTTGAATGTGAAAATCTTGAGGTGATTTCTTGAGCTAAGGTGAAAACAGAAGAAGAAAGAAAAGAAAAATTCTCATTATGTAAAATAGTTAGAAAGGAAGTATATGGCGAGAATCTTTCTGAGAATGCTTGAATTTGTTGGTCTTAGTAGAGAGGTCCATGAAGTAGGGTGTCCTAATGATAGGCCTGAATTTTGTGTTTGGTGGATAAATAAACCAATGTGACATGTTGTTAGTATTCTTGAATTAAGACTTGAGGTTGTGGAATTATAGTGATGAAGTGAGGTGATTTCTTAATGTGATGTAGAGTATAGGGTCCCGTTGTTTAAGTTAGCACCTCTTTACTCAGAGTTAGGCTTCAACATAGAAGTATTATACGCTGGAACACAAATTATTGTGGTTATATGTGCTAGGGAAGATTTTGTAAGTTGGAAATGAAGAAATGTGTTGATTAATGTTGGGGTATAGACAAGTAGTGTCTCTGAGATTAAATCTATTCAATGTTTCTTGAGTTTTAGAATGTTTCTAATCTAATCTATTCCTATATCTCGCGGAAATCTCATCTCGTGTCTTGTACCAATCTTAATCAGGCTAAGGGTTCTTAGAAAAATCTTAGAAAAAAAATTTTCATGCCTTAAAATGTTTTGATCATATGCCATAGAACACGTGCCAATGTCGATGCCATAGAAAATGTCGATGTCAAGTTTCATTATCTCATGATGGTACAAATGTAAATAAGGCCTATTATCACCAAATTAACTCATTCTTTATGTTGTGGTGATAATGATTCGTAGAACTCATGTGCAAGGCCATCCCAATAAAAGTGTTGTTATCTCATGCTTCATACTTACGCATGTCACTAGGGGTGTCATAAAGTTCTTTTGATACCTTTACATATTTGGTCGAGAAAGATGTTCAATGAGAGGTTACACTCTTTATTCCATGCGTTTAGAGCTTCAACAAGTCCCTACCCATCATTCGGGAACGAATGAACCCAAGGGAAAGATAACGTAACACCCCGCATTTCAGGCTAGAATGTAAACGTCATTTCTACTTGTAGATGTTTCAACAGCCAAATACGATGTAAATATAGTGTGTTAATCCATTAGGTAGTGTGGGAATCTAGTTGATCATGAATTGAGATCATAGAGGTCCCTTAACTGAAGGACAAGTTGAAAGCTTTCTTACTGTTCTAGTTTTAGTGAGCGTTAAAACTTTGGTCAACTTCAATCGGCCATAACTTTTTTTATATAACAAATAAGAGGGCATACTCTATATCAAATGAAAGGTATTTGAGTCCTTTTCCCAACAACACCAATTTTGTCTAAATCTGATAGCAGGGTAAAAAGTTATGGCCATTATACAGTGAGCTATCTGAACTGCCAAAGTGCAATGGGAAGGCTGACAGACCGTCATCCAAACCATCACAAATGAGGTATTAAGCGCATTTTCTATCCATAAAGTGATAGTTTGAGGGACGCTCCATCCTTGGGGTGACGGTTCATCACCCAAACCATCCCACACCTCCGTTTAGCAATCTGAAGCCAATTTTAAAGGGATTTTGGGGTCTTTTCCACCCTTTTAAGACTTTATTACATCAAGTCAAAGCACATAACTCCTTATTTATCCATAACATCAAACTTAGGGTTTTTTTCCTCAAGAACAAGGAATCAAGAATCAACCTTTAATTTCAAGTTTTTCAAGGAACAAATGAAGATCTGAGTACTACTCTTTTAACCAAGTAATATAAGTAAGGTACTTGGGGTTGTCCTAAATCTCATGGGCATTTTTTTTATATGAATTTAAACAAGATTTTTAATAGTTATGTAAGTATGTATGCCATTATTAATGGGGTTTCATTTTAACGCAAAAAGCATGCATTGTGGTATGGTTTTGAGAAGAATATTGAAAATCATGGGGTTTTTTGCTTATATATCTCAATTGTTGAATTTGTGGACATATGATTGAATTTTTAAAAGGCGTTCTGAACATGAGTTGTGAATTCATTATTCCCCATGATGATGTTTATGCACCTGACTTGATGTTAGTGTTAAAGTATTGAGAGCATGAGTTTTAAAACCCCTTTTTATCATGAAAAAGTGTGTTTGGCTAATATTGTAATACTTGGTAAATGTTGAAGTTTCTTGACTATTTTGTGTTGGGGAATCAACTTGCATATGTTTGATGTATGAAAGTCTTATTTGTGTTCATATAATGACTTCTATAAAACGTGCAGAGGAATTTCCTCGAATGAAAAGAGGAAAAGAGTGTTGTGAGTATGACACATGTTTTGTCTTATATCAAACTTAAAGATTAAATTGATGTGAGTTAGATGGTTACCGAAGAAAGAACTAGTTAGATGACTCTATGTTGGAAACCGTGATTTGTCGACACGGGAACTTGGTACCCTGCTATGTGATCTTGTGTTCCTATTACTATGTCATCCCAAATTGGGACCAAAGGTTAGGAGCCCTGCTTTGTGATCTTTAGACCAACCACGACATATTAACTTTATTAGGGTTGTGGCACTCTTTTGTGTGATCTTGTGTGTCCTTCCCTCACTAATACTCCAATCTTGGTGGCAACCGAGATTTGGCAGTTGGTTAAAGTGTGAAATTGTAGGGTATACCATTTAAGTCAATAGTGCTACATTATTATTGAAAAGTAATTATACTATGCCGGTGTGTTTTTCAAATGATTTTGTGTTAACATGTTTTTTAATAGCTCTCACCTTTTTTATATAAAAGTTGTAATATGTTTTTTGGATTAATCTGCGTACCAATACAATTGTATTGATCCCCTATATTCCATGGTCTGAGGTTTAACCTAGAGGTCTTACAAAGCCGTAGAGTTTTCAGCTAGAAATGAAGTGTGTGCGCAGTTGGTTAGCCTTCTTTATTTTGGAAGGACTATTTCTTTATTTCATATTTTATTTATTTTGGTTTAGGTCCACTGGGGGCCTTGTCCTAGTTTTAGTTTTGATGAATGGTTATGATGTACTAGAGATTTCGCAGACAGATGTTTGATGATGTTGAAGGTTTTATTGAATTCTTGGACTTTTCAGTTGTATGATGTTATTGACCATGTTTCCTTATGAATCTATTTCCGTATTCTCTTTACCATTATATGAACTTGTGTATGATTACCTATTAACAAAGTGGTGCTCGGGCCTTCATGGCTCGGGATGTTCGTCACAGCCAGGGCCTTATTCGGTCATGACAAAAAGTCAGCATATGATTGGTTTGAGAATAGTGAAAAAATACTAAGTTCTTCCATAGTACTGTGAAAGGGGGAGAAAAGCCTGTATTTGCAAAGGATCCAGAACAATGAGGGAAATTGGTTAGAGGATGAATGAGACATAGCAGCGGAAGCACTTAATGTTTATCTGAATCAGTTCTCCCAAGAAATAGATGCCACATCTTTCTTAGTTCTCTAACATATTCAGAAATCCATCTGCGATGAAGATAATGCAGATCTTTTTAGACAACCTAATTTAAATTAAGTTAAAGGGGTTGTTTTCTGAATTAAATAGGGACAATGCTAGTGGTCCAGATGGTCTAACAGGAAGAATTTATCAAAGTTGCTGGGAGATTGTAGGGAATGATATTCTCAGGCTGGTACATGATTTCTTAGGGTAATACACTCACTAAATCCATTACTCATACTAATTTGGTTCTACTACCTAAGAAATACCAGGTACAAGCTTTTATAAATTTGAGACCTATTAGTTTGAGTAACATCATTAATAAGATAATCTCTAGAATTATTCATGACAGGATAGAAATCCTTCTTCCCAGATTGATCTCTTGTAATCAATTAGGCTTTGTGAAGGGTAGAAGCATCATTGAGAATGTTCTATTGGCTTAAGAGATTGTCACTAATATTAGGAAGAGGGGTAAACCTTCCAACAGTGTCATAAAGTTTGATATGGATAAAGCCTATGATAGAGTATCTTGTCTTTTTAAATGAAAGTTCTATGGAAAATGGGTTTTTCAGAAGTATTTGTTGATATTATTTGGAGGCTAATTTCAAATAACTGGTATTCTATCTCAGTTAATGGTCAATCTCATGGTTTCTTTCATTCTACCAGGGGAGTGAAGCAACGCCCCTACTTTATTCATTCTATCAGCAGAGGTTCTAAGCAAGTCCTTAAATTCCTTAATTGAAGATACTCAATTTGTAGGGTATGGTTTACCAAAGTGGAGTGCTAATTTGAATCATCTTGCTTATGCAAATAACACAATAATATTTTCTTCAACTAATAAGTATTCTTTAGAGAAAATTGTGTCAATTTTGTAGGAGTATATGGTTCAATCAGGGCAGAAGGTTAACAAGGATAAGAGTTCATATTACCTGCCTCAAAATGTAGTATCTAATGTAAGACAATTCATGGAAGAGTGCATGGGTTTTTCAAGAGGTGAATTTCCTTTGATATAATTAGGGTATCCCATAACCCATCTTATGCTTAAAAAAGAAAAGAACATTATGCTGATCTTATCAAAAGGGTTAAGACAAAGTTATAATCCTAGAAAGGAAATCTGTTATCATAAGGAGGCAAAGAGGTGTTAATCACAAGTGTTTTACAAATTGTTCCTATACATGTACTTTCTGCCATAGTTCCCCCTAAGTGTGTTATCAAGGAATTATACAAAATCTTGCTAAATTCTTTTGGATTAACAAGGTCACTGGTAGGAGCAAACATTAGGCCACTCGGGATAAAGTTTGCTTGACCAAACCGGAAGGAGGACTGGGTTTTAAATCTTTGTTTGATGTCTCACAGCCATTTATGAGAAGCTATAGTGGAAATTTATAATAGAGAACACTTTAAGGGCTACATTTTTGTGGAACAAGTATTGTAAGAAACAATTACCTTAATTGGTTCAGTGGAGGGGAGGTTTTCAACAATGGAAACATATGATACATAATAGAAACTGCATCGAACAACACCTATGGTGGGAACCTAATGGAGTTTCAGTAACTATTTGGTATGATAATTGGAAAATGCTTGGTCCACTTTAGAATCATCAATTAGAGGTGGTTTTTTGTCATCATTTTATAGAAATTTGAGTGTTTATGAATAAAGTAGGCTGGGACTATAAGGAAATACAAAATCACATACCTTCACACATTGTGAATCATGTAAGAAATCATATGGATCATGTCAGGCAATCTGAGATAGGGGATAAACCTTGGTGGGCTAAGAAAATTCTGGAAAATTTTTAGTAAAGAGTGCATGGGAAATCTTGGGGAAAAAGGATGAAGTTTCAAATTTTTTAAAGAAGATCTGGGTGAAAGGACTTGCTTTTAAAATTTCATTCTTTGGATGGAGAGTATGGACTAACAGGGTCCTGTTGTAGCAATTTTGGCTAATTGGAACCCTAACATCTCTCAATTTGTTCTTGTTGTTCAGTACCAGCCAGAGATACCATGGAACATCTTTTTCTAAATGTTGAAATAGCTACCGATGTTTGGAATTATGCGTCAAATGCAGCTAGCATCATTGGTCCTCAAATTCAAGTAAAATAAATATTTAAAAAATAGTGGGATGCACATGGAAATTCTAGACAAAAGGTGATCTTTCAAGCTATTCCTAATATTGTTTTATTGTTTATTTGAAAGAGGAGAAACACAGTATTACGTGGAGGATTGTCTTTTGTAGGTAATGTGTTGTATGATATTAACACTATTCTTCAGAAGTTTATCAAACTAAAGTTTCGATATACTAAGATTCCTAGAACATGGTCTTATATGGTAGCTCTGCTTAATGGTTATAGTCCAAGTTTTCAATGCAAAATTCTGAAATGCTTACCAACACAAGTTGGTTGGTGGAAATGTAACACAGATGGGGCCTCAAGAGGTAATCCAGGTGCTATCTCTGTAGATTTTTGTGTAAGAAATAGTGATGGTGATTTAGTTGGTGCAAAGGGTTTGAAGATTGTTGATTTAACTAAACTGGTGGCTGAGGCAGTGGCTATTAGAGAAGGTTTACAGTATTACTGGGAAAATAATTTCCTTATATCATCACTGAATCTGATTCTTTGGCTTTGGTGCTCATTATTAATGGAGTTTGGGAAGACCCGTGGAGTGTGACAATAGAGGTTAAGTCCATTAAAAGGCTTATTGAGGCAATATCAGTAAGAGTACAACACTCCTTGTGGGAGGGAAATACTCTTGCTGACTATTTTGCTAACTTGGTTTTTGATTTTGCAGGTACAGTTGAATACATGAATTTCCCCGAAGTTTGAATTAAAGGCAAAAAAATTATCAATATTGATAAGTTAAGTTTACCAAACATGAGAATCAGACACTGTGTTACAAATTTCACATCTTAAGTGGTCATACATTTTGGTACACTTTTATGATATGAATACTAATGTTGAGTTTAAAAGAGCAAACATATTAATGTACTTCGTGAAGTCTGATGTAATTTCGGTTGGTTACTATAGAATGCACCTGGTGAGAGCTTGGAGGTGTTACATATGGTATGAAACAAGGACTCACAAGTCAATAGTAGGAGAATTTTTAATTTTCCGTTTAGTATTCATACACTTATGTCATAGATCTTACTAATTCACTCTAGTTTTGATACTCTTCACTTAAAATGGTGGTATTAACCTATGTGGGTTCAATCCATTAAAGAAAAGAGTGTAAAGACTAGGGTGTTAGTACATACTTTCATAGTTTTAGTCGTACCTCTAATTTCCACTTGAAGATTTCAGCTTGATACTTTGACTAGCATGAGCAGATGAATCCTAATATCTTGAAGCAGCTCGATCCAACCTCAAAAATTTTAAAATTAGATATTTTTTTTAAGGATTTAAATGTCAATGGCAGTATCAATCTTCTTTAGGGATTCAACCCGTTCAAATTTAGATCTGAGAAAAGGAATATAATTTACCGTAACCACAATACCTAAAAGCTATGTTCAAGAGTCAATGGTGGTGATGAGGTTGAACAGGTTTGATAATGTAATACCCCGATCATTCCTTAAGCCTAAATCTGTCTTTTTGTCATGTAGAGCATTGAATAAGCTTTCCATCGATAGCAATTTCATCAAAATCTGACATCGGACGAAGGAGTTATGGTCATTTTACTAAATAGTATCAAAACACCCAGGTTTAATGGTAGACTTGGCAGACCGTCAGGTCCCTGGTGGTCCGTCAAGTGTTCCTTCAAGCCAAGGTAGTAACCTTCTTTTTGGGCCATCGTGTGACGGCCTGGTTGGTGGACCATCAACAAGTTGATAGACTGTCATATGGGTCCATCAAGCCGAGACAGATTGTCCCATTCCTGGGCCTCGAGTGACAGAAGACTTGATGGATCATCATACCCTTTGACAGACCGTCACTCCGAGGTATAACATTCCAGATTTTGCACTTGATTGACGAACGACCTGGTGGACCGTCAGCTCATCTGACGGACCATCAGATCGACCTTCACAAGCCCTGATCTACAATTCTCAACTTTTTCAAAAGGGTATTTTGGTCATTTCCGCTCCTTATGGCCCTATATATATATCTAAGTAGAGAAGAGGAGATCATTTTCTCTCTTTTCTCCTATCCTCTTCCACGAAACATCTAGAGATTAAGTTTTTTCTATAAACTCAAAAATCCAATCTTCTTCCAAATAAATTCAAGAATCCTCCATAGTGATTCAAGAATTAAGTTCCCCAAGTCAAAGGCATCAAGAATTTTGGTCTCAAAGTGTAAGGAAGAAGTTCCAAACAAGTTTCTACATCTCCATAAAAATTAAAATCAAATGTATGTGGGGTTTGAACAAGAACACTCCTTTCGTTCTTGTGCCTAAAGATTTACTTTCTATTATTTATTTACATGATATTGCAAGTGGGTTTACACCCAAATTTATCTATTAATGATTTATGAGATTTGAGTTGAATAAGTTTGATATTTATGATTATTTCACCATCATGTTTCTTAAATTGAGAATTTATTCCATGAGCCGTATATTATTATTGTGTATTAATGATTTCTAAGCAATTTAAGTCAAGTTCCATGAGTTGAATATTTTTTATTACGAATTGATGATTTTTGAATGATTTTAGACAAGTGTCATGAGTTATGCCTTTCCATGAGAAATTCGACTATTGAATGTATATTGATATGTAAAATTGAGAGACAAGAATGAGTCTTATGATGTTTCCATGAAGGTTTTGATATTTAAAATGATTTGATAATGAAATGTACTTGATATTTAGAAAGCATTTGTTGAGTTGAGTCGAGTTAGAAATCCACAAAATGTTTATGATTTTCAGATGAGATATATATTTATGTTTTGGTCTTTATAATAGAACCTTGAGTTGATATTGATTGAGGTGGATTTCCTAATGCGTTTTGAGCCGAGTCTGGGAGAATATTTAGCACCGAGCGGGAAATTTGGTATTTCCCCAAAACTACGTGCCACCATAGAATTGATGTTGATAATTATGGGCCAAAGGCCAAGTATGAGATTGTTAAGATGAGATTGAGGTTGTAATTCCTGGCAAGAGTACAACACCCCTGCCAATGCGGGGTTCTTTCCTTAGGAGGGAAAAATGTTGGACTCGTGTAGTCATGTCGGTTATAAGAAACTCCCACGTCCATAATGATTTAAGTCTCTTGAGTTATCGAGTCACTCTAAGTCATGAGTTACAGAGTTTGAGTTTAGATAAATGATTTACGAGATTTATGAAGCATGTATTACTACTGATGATTGATGAGAAAAATGTTTCAGATAATTCAAGCAAAGAGAATTATTATGGTCAGCATGCATGATTTTCTTAAACTGATATTTTTTAAATGTTGCATCCACCGCCACATACTCAGTACATTCTCAAGTATTGACTCCCATACTCTTTTGTATTCTATATTTCATGTTGATATAGGTTCAGGTGCTCAGTCTCAGTAGCGACAGTGATCTTCGAGTACCTTCTTCTACATCTCTGTAGTTTGTGAGTCCTCATGGTTTGAGGACCTGTATCTCTCATTTTGTCTTGCTAATAGATGGTTGTTAATTTTTAGTTTAGTATGAGTTAGTTGGGTATCTGTCCCAATGGCTCCTCAGTCTTATGTAGTAGAGGCTTTGTCAGATTAGTGTGCTAGTATGTACAGGATCTCAGTATTTTGGTTGTACATGACAGTATCATTTTGTATCTAAGCATGGTTATGACATGCTTATTCCTCTTTATCTTAGCATAATTTGTGTTACAGTGAGTTTTGAAAGTGATGACAGGCTTACAGGGTTAGCTTGAGGCCACGTGTGACCTTAAGCACCGCGTGATGTCTCGGGATGGGTTCTTGGGGCGTTAAAGATGAACAACTCCAATTAAGTTGACTGCTCAATTTGGAATGCATAAATGAAGAAGAAATACTTTGTAGGTGCTGGAATCCTTTTTCGCATCTCCAATTTATCTCCTCCCATTAGTTTTGAGGTAGGATGAGGTTCCTGTCAATGGAGTTTTCTCTGAAATTCTCGTGTCCATTGAGTTTATCTGCAGACATTTCACAGGTACACTTAATTTTTCTTTTTGCATTGTCTGGTTTCCTTTTTGGACTCTGGCAAGGTGGGCCAACAGTATAGATTTTTATTTGATTAATAAAGTGGCCCATTGGGTCTTTAATTAAAAAAAAAAAAGAATAAGGGTGTATAAGTATGTTTTACAAATTAGGGAGAGAGAAAGCCTAACGAGATTATATAAAAATTCCCTCACTATAGAAGGGATTTATATGCTTTATACTATTATCTACCCCTACTTTATTTCTAAGACATATCAGATTGTCCAAATCCACATAGGAATTGGGGTATACTTAACACTCCCTGGCACTCCTAGGCCTTATTGATTAGAGCATGGAAAATATAATATGGGGCCCCAACATCGGTGAACAATGATTTAGGATGTGTCTGTCTTTGAAACCATGTCAAAAAAGTATCTTGGACCTATCTCAAACCTAAAAACTAGCTCATGAGGGGATGATTGTCCGAGTCTATATAAGGAGACCAATTACCCATCCCTTATCCAATGTGGGATATACTTACTATGTATTAATCAAATAATTCCCTAGTAGGTCTATAAAAAGGTATTGAGTTAGCCTAAAATAAAAAAGGGGTGAAACCTTTGTAAGGTGAAATTCTTGTACCAATACTCTATGTAGTTTTTTATGTTCAAAATCAAAACCCAACTACTGCGAGAGAACAAATTATGTTGTAAGGAAATCAATAAAAAATGTATACCTAATCATTTGAAGGCCCATATGTTGGGGGAAGGAGGAAAAGGTCACTTTTTCTATTACATTAAGAATTTCAAGAACAAGGTAATCCCTATGCCTGCTAGTAAGAGCTATGTAATACCCCGGGAAATTTTTCATTGAAATTTTGTGCGTAAACGTGGTGGGTTCTATCTTCTAAAATGAATTATAAATTTTCCATGCGGAATGTCTTAGATTATGACCCACCATTGCGTAGAGTATTGAATAATCTTTCCAATGCTATGTGGATTATCCAAAACGGACACCCGAGTGACTAATTATGAACATTACGATCTAACCATGAATAGTAGTGAATAGTAAAATGTGCAGGAAAAAGTACTGAGGCCTGACGTATTTTTGCTCAAAATTTAAATGATCATAACTCCTTGTACATAATGATCTAGGTGATCTACTATATATAAACGGAAAGTTCTGTGAGTCCTCTTTCCGATGATATTGGTTTCATCCAATTTGTCTATCGAATAAAAAAGTTATGGTCGATCTACTTCAGCGTATCAAGAGTGAATTTTTGGGTAAAATTCAAACGACCATAACTCCTCGTACACAATGATCTGCGTGAGATAATATATATCAATGTAAAGATATCAGAGTCGTCTTTCTAATGAAATTGGTTTCATCCAATTTGGATATCGGAGTATAAGGTTATGGTTGATCTACTTCAGATTATCAAAACAGTCCACCAAAGGATAGAGTCAAGAATTTTTTTGATTTTTACTGGCTTTTTGGTCATCACTCCCACCCAAAATGAATCCAAACTCTATATTAAAGCCTATTAGAAGCATTATATGTTATATTTCATCAAATTCCCTCAAAAAGAAAACCGTAAGCTCCTACATCCAACTTCAAGAACCTCCAAAGTTCACCATTAATTCTGCAAATTTATTCAAGATTCCAAGTTCCTAGTTCAAGCACACTAAGCGCCATCATTCAAAGGCACAATTAACATCTCAAAATCAAGTATCGATCTAAAGTTCATCATTCAAGGTATATGGGGTTTTTCAACAAGAACTCTCTTTCGTTCTTGTGCCCAAAAGTAATTTTCTTTACAAAGGCATGATTTTTATTTCATTTTTACGAATTTAAAGCATGAAGCCATATCTTATGATGATTATTATGAAATCTTAATGTTTATGAGTTTGAAAGATGAATTTACATGTGTGGAGATATAAAGCTTAAATCTTGAATGATATTTATCATGATTTTGATATTTGGGTCATGAATCCCCCTTGGAAATTGTGTTTTTTTGAGAAAGTGTGTGTTATAAACATGTTGATGTTTAATATTTGAGATATTTTTAATGATTTGACCTTTTGGTCTTAATGGAGTTGTTTTGAACTCGAGTGTGAAAGAAATCCACAACGTAGTTGATTTTGATTGATGGGAAGCATGATGGCTCCTGATGTATATTTATATGTTACGGAAATTGTTTTGTTGTGGATTGTCAATCAAATGATCTAAGCTAAGTCTGGGAGAAATCTTTAGCACCGAGTGGGAGGTATAAAGTGACCTTACTTCCTAGAACTACGTGCCCCCGTAGGAGTGAGCCTTAGGGTGATTTATATAGTGATCACTAGTTTGTGTGGATTTGATATTGATAGTCCTACTCTGATGGCAAGGATAGGATAGCTCTCCCCAACGTGGGTTGTACGTTGGACTCCATGTAGCTCACATAGTTTATGTCGGTTATAGGATCTCCCAGTGTGTATGTGTTTCCTTTTGTCTACGGTGAATGGTGAAGTAATTTGAAACTGGAATTGTGAAATTTATTCTTTTGAAAGATTTAAATGACATTTACATTATGAGAATTGATATTCTTGATGAACTGAAAGTGATTGACAAATTATATGTTGACTCACATGTATTATTTTACTTATTTCAGCTTCTCATGATTATGATGATTTTCTTCAGGCAATGTGAGTTTTTCATTTCTCCTGCGTATTTCTTATAAATATTTATGATGATGATGTTTATAAAACTGCGTACACCCCCATATAGTCGATTCTTTTCCATGGTACTGACCCACATCTTCAAATGTGGGATGCATTTTCTCGGAATGTATGTTTAGGTGCTCAGTTCCAGGTTCGACAGTGATTCTTCGGGCATGCTGTTCTACATCCTCTATCATGGTGAGTCCTCATGTTCCGAGGATGTGATGTCTGATGTTGGTTTCACAGAATTGTTTACATTTAATAACTGAGTATGAGTCAATTGGGGCATGTCTCAATGGCTTGCTGCTTTCATTAATTTTCTTAGAGGCTTGTCAGACTAGTATAGATGTTGGGAGTTGACTAATAAGTTGTATTTTGTTATCTTTCTAAAATTCTTTTATTCTTGGATGATGATTACTCTGTTGATATTTGAGGGTTATTTATGGAAACTCCATTGATTTGTGTTGAACTAATTGAAAATGGCTCAAAGGGTTAGCTTGGGGCTACTTGTAAGTAGAGTCTTGATCATCGGTGTGTAGCGTGCCACATCTATGAGCAATAGGGTACAAGACATTTTAGGAAAAAGTGTGATTCTTTCTTTCAGAAGTCTATCATGCTTAAAGTGTCTCTCTCTGCCATTGATTCGTGCTCTCCTCTTTTAGAAATATGCCTTCACGTCGAGTGAGAAGAAATAATGATGGTCAACAACTTCAACCCACTAACCCATTGAATGAAAACGTATCTCATGCTGAATTTCGGGTAGACTTTTAGGCACTGGCCCAAGCTATTTCTGCAAATGTTTAGGCCAACCCGGTTTCGGCTCTACAGCATCAGGGAGGTGATTTAGCTGCTGCCAGGATTCGTGTCTTCAAGCGGATGAATCCGTCGGAATTCTATGGGTCGAAGTCTGATGAGGATCCACGGTTGTTTTTAGAGGAGGTGTGGAAGATTAATCAGGTGATGCCTGTATCCGAGGAATATAGTGTGGAGTTGGCTACGTGTAGGTTAAAAGACCTTGCTTATGTCTGGGTTGTTGCTTGGAGAAAAGGTAGAGGTGAGGGAGTTGTCCCTACGACTTGACAAGAGTTCCAGGATGCATTCCTGGAAAAGTTTTTCCCTTTGGAGATAAGGGAAGCGAAGGTGGAAGAGTTTATGAACCTGGGACAGGGCTCTATGACTGCTAGGGAGTACTTTCTAAAGTTCAATCAGTTTGCCAAGTATGCTCCTGACGTAGTGGCTGATAATCGGGCTAGTATGAGTAAGTTTGTGACTGGAGTGTAAAGTTATGTCGTTAAGGAGTGTAGGTCTACTATGCTGAATAGTGAGATGAATCTTTCTAGGATGATGACTCATGCCCAATAGATTGAGGGAGAAAAGATTAAGGAGAGAGATAGAATGAGAGAGAATAAGAGTGCTAGGTCCGAGCAGCATAGACTGGGTCAGTCTAGATCGTAGGGAGGGAGTCGCCCTTAGTATCAGGATTGTTCATCTATGCCAGCTCCGTCATCTGCTAGTGCTCCCGTGCCTAGAGGTAGGCAGGAGCAAGGTAGCAGGTCATATGCATCCAGGTCCCAGTACAGTGCTGGTAATAAGCCAAATCGTCCCCTGTGTCCTAAGTGTGGTAGGGCTCATTTGGGTGAGTGTTGGGGTGAGAAGAGGGGTTGTTTACAGTGTGGTGACATAGGTCACAGAGTTAGAGATTGTCCATAGGATAGACAAAGGCATCGTGACTATCGCCCTCAAACTCAGACTAAGACTGTTAGTGCTCTATTTCCAGCGACTCGCCCAGCCCTAGCTTAGGGAACCTATTCTAGTAATACTGGCGGGCAGCGCCAGAATATATTCTATGCTTTACCATCCCGCCAGGAATGGGAGGACTCTCCCGATGTTGTTACTGGTATGCTTCGTATATTTTAGTTTGATGTGCATGCTACATTGGATCTTGGAACCCGTTTCTCATATGTTACACCTTTGATTTCTGTGAATTTTGAAATGAGTCCTGAGGTTATTCCTGATCCTATACTAGTTTCTACCCTAGTGGGTGTTTCGATTGTTGCCCAGAAAGTGTATAAAAAGTGTCCTGTTATCATTCTTCATAGAGTCTTGTTGGCTGATCTGATTGAGTTAGACATGGTAGATTTTGATGTGATTTTGGGTATGGACTGGTTGTATACCTCTAATGCCTCTATTGATTGTCGGGCCCGAGTTGTCAAGTTTCAGTTTTCGGGTGCATCCATGTTTGAGTTGTCCGGGAATTCTATGTCACCCAAGAGTTATTTTATCTATTACCTCAAAGCTAGAAAGCTTATTTCCAAGGGGTGTATTTACCATTTGGTTAAAGTCAAAGACACTAAGTCTGAGACTCTAACTCTCCAGTCTGTTAACGTCATCAATGAGTTTTTTGATGTCTTTCCGAATGATCTCCCAGGGATACCTCCTGATAGAGAGATGGAGTTCTGGATTGATCTTCTTCCCGATACTCAACCCATTTCTATTCGTCCTTACTGTATGGCCCCTGCAGAACTTAAGGGGTTGAAAGAGAAACTCAAAGATCTACTAGATAAGGGTTTTGTATGGCCCAGTGTTTCTCCTTGGGGTGCTCCTATGTTGTTTGTAAGAAAGAAAATGGCTTTTTGCGTATGTGCATTGATTACCGCCAACTGAATAAAGTCACCATAAAAAATAAGTACCCGCTTCCAAGAATAAATGATTTGTTTAACCAATTTCAAGGTGCAAGTTATTTCTCAAAGATAGACCTTCGTTCTGGCTATCATCAACTCAAACTTAGGGAGTGTAACATCCCAAAAATAGCTTTCCAAACTTGTTATGGCCATTTTGAGTTTCTTGTTATGTCTTTTGGGTTAACTAATGCTCCAGCAGCTTTTATGGACATCATGAATCGAGTGTTTAGACGATATCTGGATATGTTTGTCATAGTGTTCATTGATGATATACTGGTGTACTCCCGTAGTGAGGATGAACATTCTGATCGTCTTTGAACTGTCTTGCAAACCCTTAGAGATCACAAGTTGTTTGCCAAGTTCAGTAAGTATGTGTTTTGGCTAAGGTCAGTTGATTTTTTGGGTCATATCTTTTCTTTCGAGGGTATTAGAGTTGATCCCCAAAAGACCCAAGCTGTTAGAAATTGGCCTAGACCTATTTCTCCGACTGATATCCGAAGTTTCTTGGGTTTAGCTTGTTATAACCACCATTTTGTTAAGGGTTTCTCCTCTATAGCGTCTCCTATGACTCGGTTGACCCTAAAGAAAGTGAAGTTCTTGTGGTCTGAATCTAATGAGAAGAGTTTTCAGGAGTTGAAGAGTCAACTCACTTCAGCCCCTGTTTTGACTTTGCCGAATGGTGTTGATGGTTTTGTGGTATACTTTGATGCTTCGAGAGTTGGGTTGGGTTGCATATTGATCCAGAAGGGTAAGGTGATAGCTTATGCTTCTAGACAGTTGAAACCCCATGAGAAAAATTACCTCACCTATGACCTTGAGTTGGCTGCTGTTGTGTTTACTTTGAAAATATGGAGACACTATTTGTATGGTATCCATGTTGATGTTTTCACTGATCAAAAGAGTCTGCAGTATGTATTTACCTAGAGAGAATTGAATCTTAGGAAGAGACAATGGTTAGAATTGTTAAAGGACTATGATATGAGTGTGTTGTAGCATCCGGGAAAGGCCAATGTTATGGCGGATGTCCTAAGTAGAGTGTCCATGGGTAGTGTTTCGCATGTGGTAGAAGGTAAGAAAGAGTTGTCTGGTGATGTACATCATTTAGCTAGATTGGGGGTAAGGTTGTTTGACTTTGGTGAAGGTAGTATAGGGGTTCAGAGTAGTTCCGAATCCTCGTTGGTTTCGGAAGTGAAGAAAAAGATATACTTAGATGCTAGTTTGGTCAGACTGAAGGAGTCAGTCAAGGACCAAAAAGTAGAGGTTTTCTCCCAAGGGGGAGATAGTGTGTTGAGATTGTGGGGTAGATTGTGTGTCCCAAATGTTGATGATCTAAGACAGAGGATTATGACTGAAGCTCACGGGGCGCGATATTCTATTCAACCTAGTGCCACCAAGATGTTCTGAGACTTGAGAGAAATCTATTGGTGGAGTGGCATGAAGAAAAATATAGCAGAATTTGTAGCTAAGTATGCAATATGCCAATAGGTTAAGGTTGAACACCAAAGAGCTGGTAGTATGATGCAAGAGTTTAGTATTCCCACCTGCAAGTGGGAACAGATAAATATGGACTTCATGATTAGTTTACCTCCTCCCGATGCCTTCATGATTCCATTTGGGTTGTGGTTGATAGGTTGACTAAGTATGCTCATTTCTTGCCTGTTCATACTTCATATACTGCTGAGGATTACGCTAGATTGTATATCCGAGAGCTAGTCAGACTGCATGGAGTTCCCTTGTCTATCGTTACGGATAAGGGAACTCAGTTCACTTCACAATTTTGAAAAGCTTTTCAAAAGGTTCTTGGTAACCAAGTGCTTTTGAGTTCTGCTTTTCATTCGCAGACCGATGGTCAGGCTGAGCAGACCATCCAGACCTTAGAGGATATGTTGAGAGCTTGTGCACTTAACTTTATGGGAAGTTGGGATGATCACTTACCATAGATAGAATTTGCTTATAATAATAGCTTTCACACTAGTATTGGCATGGCTCCATTTGAACCCTTGTATTGGAGGAAATGTAGATCACCCATAGGTTGGTTCGAGGTGGGTGAAGCGGCTATGAGTGGTCCTAATTTGGTATTCGAGGCTATGAAAAAAGTTAAGTTGATTAGGGAAAGGTTGAAAACTGGACAGAGTCGTTAGAAGTCATATGCGGATGTTAGAAGGACAGACCTTAAGTTTGAAGTTGGTGACCTAGTGTATCTGAAAATTTCACCCATGAGGGGGGTGAAGATATTTGGATAGAAGGGGAAGCCTAGTCCCCATTATGTTGGTCCTTACAAAATTCATAGCCGTGTTGGTAAGGTAGCTTATGAGGTCAAGTTGCCTTCCGAGTTGTCCTCTGTTCATCCAATATTCCATATCTCCAAGCTTAGAAAGCGTATTAGCGATGCTGTGGTAGTGGATTGCTCTGTGATTGCTGACATTCAAGAAAATCTTTCTTTTGGTGAGATTCCCGTTGAGATTCTTGATTTCAGTGTCCGAAGACTAAGAAACAGAGAAGTTCCCTTGGACAAGGTGTTGTGGCAAAACCAATCTGTTGAGGGTGCAACTTGGGAAGCTGAGGCGGATATGCGATCCAAGTACCCGCACCTATTTTCTACGAACTCCGATCAAGCTGAAGGTACCGTTTTTTCCTAAATCATGCACTTTTGATAAAACTTACAGCAGTTCAGCTGTCATTTATTATGTGTTCAGCTGTAGTTTGTTGAATTTATGCATTCTATGTTGCATTAAGAGTGAGAAACGATGTGGTGATGAGTCTAACGAATGGTTTCAGCTGTATGCTCTATTACCTATGTAATCTGGGCATGTCTAGCATCATTCGAGGACGAATGTTTCCAAGGGGGGGATGATGTAATACACCAGGAAATTTTTTGTTGAAATTTTGTGCGTAAACGTGTTGGGTTTTATCTCCTAAAATAAATTATAAATTTTCCGTACGGATTGTCTTAGATGATAACCCACCATTGCGTAGTGTTTCGAATAAGCTTTCCAACAATATGTGGATCATCCAAAATGGACACCCGAGCGAAGAGTTATGAACATTCTGATCGAACCATGAATCGTAGTGAACAATAAAACGTGCAGGAAAAAGTACTGACGCCTGGCGTATTTTTTCTCCAAATTTAAATGATCATAACTCCTAGTAAATAATGATCTGGGTGATCTACTATATATCAACGGAAAGGTCAAATTCAAATGATTATAACTCCTCGTACACAATGATCTAGGTGAGATAATATATATCAATGGAAATATATGAGAGTCCTCTTTCTAATGAAATTGGTTTCATCCAACTTGGATATCGGAGTAAAACGTTATGGTTGATCTACTTTAGACTATCAAAACAGTCCACCAAAGGACAAATTCGAGATTTTTTTGATTTTTAGGGGCGTTTTGGACATCCCCCCACACCCAAAATCCATCCAAAAATCCGTTCGAGAATCCGTCCAAAATCCGTTCGAGAATGTTATATTTCATCAAATTCCCTAAAAATAAAACCCTAAGCTCCTACATCCAACTTAAAGATAGTCCAAAGATCACCACTAATTTTGACATTTTGTTCAAGATTCCAAGTTCCTATTTCAAGAACTCCAAGAACCATCATTTAAAGGCACGATTAACATCACAAAAATGAGTATCGATCTAAAGTTCATCATTCAAGGTATGTGGAATTTTTCAACAAGAACTCTCTTTTGTTCTTGTGCCCAAAAGTAATTTTCTTTACAAAGGCATGATTTTTATTTGATTTTTACAAATTTGAAGCATGAACCCATATCTTATGATGATTATTATGAAATCTTGATGTTTATGATTTTGAAAGATGAATTTACATGTGTGGAGATATAAAGCTTAAATCTTGAACGATATTTATCATGATTTTGATATTTGGGTCATGAATCCCCATTGGAAATTGTGTTTTTTTGAGAAAGTGTGTGTTATAAACACGTTGATGTTGAATATTTGAGATATTTTGAATGATTTGACCCTTTGGTCTTAATGGAGTTGTTTTGAACTCGAGTGTGAAATAAATCCACAACATGGTTGATTTTTATAGAAGGGAAGCATGATGGCTCCCGATGTATATTTATATATTAATGAAATTGTTTGGTTGTGGATTGATTTTTAAATGATCTAAGCTAATTCGGAGAGAAATCTTTAGCACTAAGTGGGAGGTATAAAGCGACCTTACTTCCCTAGAACTATGTGCCCCTGTAGGAGTGAGCCTGAGGCTAATTTATATAGTGATCACTAGTTTGTATGGATTTGATATTGATAGTCCTGCTCCGATGGCAAGGATAGGACTATTCTACCCAACGTGGGTTTTACGTTGGAATCCATGTAGCTCACATGATTTATGTCGGTTATAGGATCTCCAGTGTTTGTGTGTTTCCTTGTGTCTATGGTGAATGGTGAAGTGATTTGAAAGTGGAATTGTAAAAGTTCTTCTTTCGAAAGATTTAAATGATATTTACATTATGAGAATTGATATTCTTGATGAACTGATAGTGATTGAAAAATTATATGATGACTCACATGTGTTATTGTACTTATTTCATCCTCACATGATTATGATGATTTTCTTTGGGATATGTGAGTCTTTCATATATCCTGCATATTTCTTATAAATATTTTTGATGATGATGTTTGTAAAACTGCATACACCCCCATATACTCGGTTCCTTTCCATGGAACTAACCCATATCTTCGGATGTGGGCTATATTTTCTCAGAATGTAGGTTCAGGTGCTCAGTTCCAAGTTAGATAGTGATTCTTCGGGCACACTGTTCTACATCCTCTGTCGTGGTGAGTCCTCATGTTCCGAGGACATGATGTCTGATGTTGGTTTCATGGAATTGTTTACATTTGATAACTGAGTATGAGTCAGTTAGGGCATGTCTCAATGGGTCGCTGGTTTTATTGATTTTCTTAGCGGCATGTCAGACTAGTATAGATGTTGGGAGTTGACTAATAAGTTGTATTTTGTTATCTTTCTGAAATTCCTTTATTCTTGGACGATGATTACTCTATTGATATTTGAGGGTTATTTATGGAAACCCCGTTGATTTGTGTTGAACTGATTGAAAATGGATCAAAGGGTTAGTATCCCCAAGCACCGTGTGACACTCCGGGACCCGTTTTTTAGGGCGTTACAAGCTATTGGCTAAGAAAGAAAAATCCAACAAACTACAAAAACAAATAAATTGTAGGAACGTGAGAACAATTGCTAACTCAACTTTTTTGATAAATTTATATATAAATCGACCTTAGTCTCTGAAAAATAGTAATATTGTCTATCATAATGGAAAAAGTCTTCAAAAAACCTAGTGCAACAATATTAACGGCCAATCTTGTTGAGACCAATGAAGGTCAAAACTAATAGTGTCTTCTCCACCAATTCAGAACACCATCAAAAGGAATGTTCACTTGAGGGAATCTCCAACATTAAATACAGATGAGGGGGCGAAGGAAGGTAACCGAGAAGAATGCGCATCCACTGTGTCCTGAGGTACATTCCTAGAAAACCTTTTAGCGACTGCAAAACTAGTCATTCTGCTATGAAAAACCACAATGTTTTTAGGTGCATTGAAAGCACCAGAGTTTACAGCTTCATAATCGGACATTCCTCTATGAGTAGCCATATTGCTTTAAGGTTTATTTTCAGCACCAAAGCTATCAACTGCGTAACTGGATACACCTCTACGAGCAACATTGAACAATATAGGGATGATGCGAAGTTGGTGCTTTCCCAACATCAAATATGGAATTGAGATCGTTGTCTTCATCCCTAGAATCAATAATTAATGCTTCAATGTCACTCCTAATTCAAGTGATAGGGTGACCATGAGCTCTACTATTAGCGGCAGAACACAGTTGTTCACTATGTAATAGGGATCTTCCAGTATCAACGATAAATCCATTTTCAGTTGCATCTTTCTCCTCAATGATTGTGTCATGATGCTTAATATGAACTCATCAATCATATCAGGATACAAGACTATCATGACTTACGGACTCTCCTTTAGCAGCTGCTATGGTTTGATCAGCATTGATGCTTTCTCCAGGTAGCGTGCTCTTTTTCTTAGTGCTTGGCACTGCTTGTTAAGTTCCTACGACTTTTCCATCTGCACTAGTTATATCGAGAATGCTTGCTCTTCTTTTCGCCTTTGGAATGACTTTGAGATGCATGAAGTACTTTTGGGCATGGCTAGCCACTTGCATTGGTGTTCTTGTTATCACTCAGTTCCTAGATATACTTTTCCAGTCACCTCTTCCATATTTATCTAAGCCTTGGAGAAAGGACCAATAGCAGGTGATAAAGAATGGATCTTGGGCACCTCAAAATCTAGCTCATGAGGGGTGGATTGCCCAAGTCCATATAACGAAACCAATTACCCATCCATTTTCTGATTGGGTAAAAAGGATTTGGGTTGGGTCTTGCTCTAATACCATGTAAAGAATGGATTTTCGGCCTAACTCAACCTCAAAATCTAGCTTATGAGGGGAGGATTGCCCAAGTCGATATAAGGAGACCAAGGACCCCACACGCCCAGAACTGGACATCAGGAGCATGGACAATATAAGATGGGAGGCCCAACATTGGTAACAAATGAATTAGGTGGGCCTGGCTCTGATACAATGTAAAGAATGGATCTTGGGCCTAACTCAACCTCAAAAGCTAGCTCAGTACAAGTTCTATACAATTGTTTTCTATTATTATGATCAAAGGAAAAACCATGGTTCGATATACCTCTATCCTTCTTCCCTCCACTATTCAACTTTAATTTTCTATTAATTTCAGATAGTAATTTGTCCTTCTTAAGAAGAAACTCTGAGATCTTGTAATAAGGATTTTCCTTTGGTGTCCTCTTCTCACTCTCCACATATTAACCAAACGCATTGTTATTGTTTATAATAGCATAAATACATGGGTAGGATAGATATTGGAACTGAGATTAGCGATGGTGGTGGGAAAGATGTTGGAAATAAGGGTGGCGATGGTGGTAGGATGGATATTAGAAATGAGGCTAGTGATGGTGATGGGATGGATGCTGGAAATGAGGGACACGATGGTGGTGGGATGAATGTTGGACATAAGGGCTGAGATGATGGTGGGATGACTGTTGAAATTGAAGTGGTGATGGTGGTGGAACAGATTTAAAATGTGTCACTAGGGAGTTAGACTTTCTTACTTATATACCAAGAATCCCTCCTGTGTTTTTCCAATGTGGGACTCCGTCCTAAGTTGGGGTATTACATACACCCCCTTATGGACTCAGAGTCCTCATTGAGGTTTGCCCCACCGAATGGGATTTTCCTACACTCAGGACTGAGGTTTGCCCCTCCTTATCGTGATTTTCCTACACTTATTTTGAACTCTTGCCCACATTAATAGGGATGACACAAGAGCGGCTCTGATACCATTCTATCAATACTCGAGTTGGGACCTTGGCTACGATGGGCATCCCTAACTACGAAGGCCCAAAAGACTCCTTTAAATCCCCAACCCACTAGTGATATTGACCTCTTTGGGCCCAGACCCACACATCCCTATGTTTGTCGATGTGGGACTCCTTCCTAAGTTAGGGTGTTACATGAAGTTTTGTGACAAATCATGCAACTCTTTCATTGTATATCTTCAATATTTTTAACATTTTAAAAAAACCCACTCTTCAATCCAAAACCAGAATCAAGTCATAAACAAAAATCAAGACATTTGTATTATGCTTCTCAAAAATGCATTTGAAACAATCCTTATCGTATAAAAACAATGGGGATCCATAGAAAGAGAGGGGTTTTATATGTTCATACTCTCAATTAAACCTTCAAATTAAATTACATACATACTTGTATACAATACAAATAAAATTTGGGGGAAAGGACTCAAGACCAAAACAATAATATCATTAAACAATTGATATTGCATGATTGTAAACATAACTTCTAGAACCCTTCACAAATTCATGATCTCACAGTGTTTAAATGTTGTTGAAACAATTTTCTTATGCCTATGTAGTTTTAGAAAATCCCCACGTACCTTAATTGCGACGAATCGTTAGGAAATTTCGAAAAAAATTTAACTTTAAGCTTCAGTGCCCAAACCCTAGTTGTTTTTCTGCTATTGTGTTCTTAAGAGATGAACTAGAGATTTTTGAGGGTTAAGACATTTTTAGTGGACCTAATATTGTTTAAGGAGGTTTAAATATGGAATTTTGCTGAGGGAATATGACTAAAGTGCCCCTAGACCCTTAAGAAATTGAAATAACGAGTGAAACAGTTCTGTAACGCACAGTCCGACGTGTCGCGTCACAATTGCGCCAGCTTACTACCTCTCACAAAAAATGTCATAACTTTTTTCTCGGATAGCGGATTAAGGAGAAATTGGTATCCTTGGAAATATAATTCAATTATCTATAATTTGATGGGTCTAAAGCTGCAATATTCTATGTGTATCATATGTTATACATATTCAAAATAGACCCTTGTAGAATCGAATATCAAACTTTGGATGAATGAAAGATTCCTAGCTCAAATTTTCTCTAAGCAATTTATATGAATATTTTCACCTTATAATATCTTCGTATATTAGGAGAAGGATCATGAAACATGAATTTAAATATAAACCATGGAATTAGAGTTTACACACTTAAGAATGACTGTTTGATTTCTAGCTCAAAAATGCGGGGCATTACTTTATCTCCCCCTTGGGATCATTCATCCCTGAATGATGGGTGGGGACTTGTTGAAGCTATAAAAGTGTATAATAAAGAATGAAACCTCGCTTGGACATTTTTCCATAACAAAGTATACAAAAGAATCTACCAAGCATCATGATAACCCCTGGTGAAACGTGAAAGCACATAACATGGGATAATGAGACTTTACATAGGGATGACCTTGCACATGAGTTATATGAATTATAATTAATACAACATAAGGCAGGGTTTTATTTGATGATCATAGAACAAATTATATTGGTACTAATAATGAAATAAGATTTCACGGAAGATAGGATTAGAATCATTCTCTACCTTACATGATCATTACTTAATTTCTTCATTACTTAGTTTATTTCAGTAGTTGGAGTTAGTTGGGTACATGTCCCATCAACTCCTTATTCAGAAAGTTTAGAGGCTTAAAGACTACAGTGTTTTTAGACTAGATGTTTTATGATATTGTTTCAGTTTAGGTATTATCGTACCATATTTTTCATATATGGTTTGATCAAATGCTTATCTTTTTTGAATTTTATGGACTTTCTGCCTTTATTTCTATATTTATATAGTATATTATATAGTGTTCAGGTACAAATATCAGTCATGGGTTTGCTTGTGGTCCTTCGGGGTCATGAATATCGTGTAGTATTCCGGTTACTAGATTTGGGGCATTCCAAACTTGGTATCAGAGCCTATGATTCAATAGTGTCATAGGGAGACTAAAAGCTACATCTAGTAGAGTCTTGTGCATCGGTGTGTTGTGCCCTACATTTATGTGTTAGAGGATATAAGATGTTTATGAATAGTTTCCCATTCTTTAGTATTTATGTCATTCTAGTGAGCATAACAACAAGTTAATCTCTCATTTTTATCCCTTTCTATTCCATTTATAGAACATGCCTCCCAAGAAGAAAAATGGAAATCAATCAGCCCCTCAACCCAAAGATTATTTGGGAGAACATATTTCTCATGCAGAGTTCAGAGCTGCATTCACTACACTTGATCAATTAGTTGCTTCTCCGAATGAACGATCAACTGTCATTCCGGCCAACCCAGTTTCCCATCCAGCCGCAGCCAGGATTCAGGACTTTGCCCGAATGACTTCTCCATCATTTTTTACGTCTAAGTTAGATGAAAAACCTCAGGAGCTTCTTGATCAAGTTCAGAAGGTTACCAATACCATAGGGGTTACTCCTAGTGAGATTGTTGAGCTAGCTGCATATCAGTTGTAGGATGTTGCTCACAGTTGGTTCAAACAGTGGAAGTCAGAGAGGTTAGTTATGTATGGTCTATAGAATGGGAGGAGTTTGTCACCGCATTCTTAGATAGATTCTTTCCCCTTGAGCTAAGAGAATATAAGGTGTTAGAATTTATTAATCTCAGGCACGCAACATGAAGGTGAAAGAGTATTCTCTTAAGTTTACTTAGTTAGCCAGATATTCTCCTCATGTGGTTACAGATAGCATGGCCTAGGTAAGTAAGTTTGTTTCCGGGGTGAATGATAGTATAGTCAATGAGTACAGGTCTGCTATGAGGAATAGTGACATAAACATAGCCAGGAATATGGCTCATGAGCAGCAGATAGAGGAGCAAAATATTAAGATGAGGGAGAAGCAGAATAAGAAAGTAAGGACATGTAGTTTTAACTTTGCTTAGCCTAAGTCAGAGGGAGAAAACCATTCTCAGTTTCATCCTAAGTCATCTGTTCCAGCTCCTTTTTCATCCAGTGCTCTAGCTCCTAAGGTCAAGGATGGTAATAGAGATAGGGTGCAAGGTTCTAAGTCTTAGGGTAGTGTTAGACGTGCCCAAACTAATTCTTTTTGTCAGACTTTTGGTAAGAATCACAAGGGTGTGTGCAGAGCTATCAACAATGTCAATTTCATACATGGCAAGACAGGCCACAGAGTTAAAGATATTCCCCAGTCAGGTTATCAGGATCAGCAGAACCATTCCTTAGCTCAGTTCGGCTACCCAAATCAACAAGGTGCCACTTCTAGTGCTACTAGTGGGCAACACCCAAATAGAATTTATATTTTCCAATCTCGACAGGATCAGGAAAATTCTCCTGATATGGTTACTGGTGCAAAACATATCTTTCACTTGCATATTTATGCTTTGCTAAATGTAGGATCTTCTTTGTCCTTTGTTACTCCTTATATAGTATTTGATTTTGGAGTCAGTCCCAAAATTCTAGCAGAGCCCTTCTCAGTCTCTACCCAAGTTGGTAAAACTATCATAGCCCAATGGGTTTGCAAGAACTGTCCGGTTATGGTATCTTAGAACGTCACTTCAGTAGACTTAGTCAAATTAGAGATGACTGATTTTGATGTCATTCTCAGCATGGATTGACTTTATTGTTACTATGCCAGAGTCAACTGCAGAAATAGAATAGTCCAATTTTAGTTTCCGAATAATCCTATCCTAGAATGGAGGGGTAGTACTTTAGCTTTCATAGGTCAATTCATTTCCTACCTTCGGGCAAGAAAAATGATATCTAGAGGATGTGTCTACCATCTTGTTCGAGTGAAGGACAATAGATCTGAAATACCCAGTCTTGAATCAGTCCCAGTTATGAATGAATATTCAGATGTCTTTCCTGAACATTTTCTAGGAATTAATCTTGAAAAGGGAATAGACTTAAGCATCGATCTTCTTCCAGATACTCAGCCTATATCTATTCCACCATATAGAATGGCACCAGAAGAACTAAGAGAATTTAAAGAGCAGAAGAAATATCTCGTAGATAAGGGATTCATCAGGCCCAGTGTGTCCCTGTGGGGCACACCAGTCTTATTCATGCACAAGAATGATGGTTCTCTCAGAATACATATAGACTACCGTCAACTCAATAAAGTCACAGTCAAGAACAAGTATCCACTTCATAGAATCGATGACTTGTTTGACCAACTTCAGGGTGCAAACTATTTTTCTAAGATAGACCTTAGATCAGGCTATCATCAGCTCAGCTTTAGAGAATATGACATTCTGAAAACAACTTTCCATACTCGATATGGTCACTTTGAATTCTTGGTAATATCTTTTGGTCTTACCAATGACCTAGCAGCTTTTATGAAAATGATGAACCGCATATTCAAGCAGTACTTGGACATGTTCATTATAGTCTTCATAGATAATAGCCTTGTTTACTCCACAGTGAGCAGGATCATTCAGACCACCTCAGAATCATACTTCAGACCCTCAGAGATCATCAGTTTTTCATCAAATACAGTAACTGAGAATTTTGGTGAAGGTTAGTAGCATTGCTTGGTCATATTATTTTCGGTGATGGTATTAGGTATATCCTCAAAAGACCAAAGCAGTAAGAAACTGGCCTCGCCCTGTATCTCCATCATATATAAAGAGTTTCTTGGGTTTGATTGTCTATTACAAATGGTTTTTTAAGGGATTTTCTTCTATTACATCCAATATGTCCAGATTGACTCAGAAGGAAGTAGAGTTTCAGTGGTCAAATCCTTGTGAGAAGAGTTTTCAGGAGTTGAAGACTCGACTCACCTCAGCTCAAATTTTGGCTCTTTTAGATGGTTTAGAAGGGTTCGTAGTGTATTTTGATGCATCCATAGTACATTAGGGTTGTGTTCTCATGCATAATGGTAAATTCATAGCCTACGCCTCCAGACAACTTAAACTCCATGAGAAGAATTATCCTACTCATGATCTTAAGTTACAAGTCGTAGTCTTTTCCTTGAAGATTTAGAGGTATTATATATATTGAGTTCATATAGATGTGTTCACAGATCATGAAAGCTTTCAGTACATATTCTCTTAGAAAGATATCAATATTTGTCAGAGAAGGTGGTTAGAGCTTTTGAAAGATTACGACATGAGTGTCTTTTATCCTCTGGGCAAGCCCAATGTAGTGGCTGATGCTCTCAATGGACTATCTAGGGGTAGTGTTGCTCATGTTGAGGACAGTAAGAAGAAGTTAGCTCAGGAAGTCCATCAGCTTGCTAAACTAGGCATCCGCTTAGTCGATCCAGAAGAAGGTTGTATATGGGTTTAGAACAGTTCATAATTATATCTAGTTTCCAAGGTGAAAGAAAAGAAGGATAGAGATCCCAATCTTGTTAAGTTAAAAGAGTCAATCAGAGATAAAAAAGTAGAGGTTTTCTCCCAAGGGGGAGTTTTTTTTCTGTGTTGTCAGGGTCATCTGTGTGTTCCAGGCGTAGATGAATTGAGGCAACGACTTCATATAGAAGCGTATGGTGGGAGCTACTCTATTCATCCAGGGCCCACTAAGATGTACCGCAATTTTTGGGAGATCTATTGGTGGTGTGGGATGAAGAGATATGTTGCAGATTTTGTGGCTAAATGCTCTACCTATCAGCAGGTTAATATAGAGCATTAGAAGCCTGGTGGGCCATACAGGAGTTAAGTATTCCTACTTAGAAGTGGAAAGAAGTAAACATTGACTTTGTGATGGGTTTGCCTCGTACTCTTTGCCAACAAGATTCAGTCTGGGTCATTATAGATAGAATGACAAAGTTAGCTCATTTTCTTCCAGTCCATACCTCTTATTCAGCCAAGGATTACGCCAAATTCTATATCAGGGAGTTGGTCAAATTGCACGGTGTTCCAATACCTATTATCTCAGACAGAGGTAGCCGTCTTACCTCTTATTTCTGGAAAGAATTCCAAATGGGTTTTGGTACCCAAGTTCATCTCAGTACAACCATCTATCCTCAGAATTATGGTCTAGCGGAAAGGACCATTCAGACTTTAAAAGATATGCCAAGGGCGTGTGTATTTGATTTCAAGGGTATTTGGGATGACCACTTGACTTTGATTGACTTTGAATACAACAATAGTTATCATTCTAGCATTCGGATGGCTCCATTCGAAGATCTTTATGGTAGGAGATGCAGATCTCCAGTTGGTTTGTTCGAAGTTAGTGAGGCCTGAATTATATGGCCTGACTTAGTATTTGATGCCATAGAAAAGGTCCGGTCTAGATGATCAGAGAAATACTTCGGGCTGCTCAGAGCCAACAGAAGTCTTATGCGGATGTGCACAAAATGGATCTCGAGTTTGAGAGTGGTGATTATGTCTATCTAAAGATATCTCCCACGAAAGGAGTGATGAGGTTCGACAAGAAGGGAAAGCTCAGTCCTCGATATGTCGGTCACTTCAAAATTCTCAATCATTTTGGCAAGGTAGCTAATAAGGTTGAGTTGCCTTCAGATCTAGCCTCAGTTCATGCAATCTTCCATGTCTCTCCACTCAAGAAGTGCATAGGTGAACCAACAATTATAGTCCCTATTCAGTGCATAGATGTTAAGAATAGCCTCTATTCTGAAGAGATTCCAATCAAAATACTAGACTATCAGGTTCCCAAACTGGAGAACAAAGAAGTCTCTCTAGTCAAAGTTCTTTGGCAGAATCAGTCCATTGAGGGAGATACTTGCGAAGCAGAAGTAGACATGAAAACCAAGTGTCCTCACCTCTTCTCCAAAAATTCAGATCTAGCTCAAGGTAACAATACTTCATAAGCTTTTTAGTTTCATGTTCAGGTTTCAACTATAGGCTTGGTATCCATTTCATGTTCAAAATAGCATTATAAAATTGGTATTAAATACCATTGCATATTTAGGCATACATTCATGTATCTATTCAGTCAAGTAATAATGCATTAGATATGCATTCTCATTGTGAGAAACATAGTTTCTCAGAACACTCAATCATGCATTCATGAAGTAGTTACTCATGCATTAGATATGCATGCTCAGCATGATATGTAATTAGTTTATCAGCCATGTTAGCTATGGAGTCATGTTTCAGTCATTCACGTTCAGGATATGCTTCAGTCTAACATTTCTCCCCTCTCATTCGAGGATGAATGTTTCAAATGGAAGATATTGTAATACCCCAAACTTTCTTTAAGTCAAATCTAGTCTCCACAAGAGTTAGTGATGACTTTCTAAATGATTAATGTTTAAATCAGATATAATTTCCCCAATTTTGAATTTTTATCATGTGGGAAATTTAATTAACTTTCCAAGGATACAAATTTCCTCCTAATCAGTAATAGGAGCAAAAAGTTATTGACATTTTATAGAGAACTATCGGAACTGCCGAGAAGAGACGGTCAGGCCAACGGACCGTCACGCAAGTTGTCATGACTAAGGAAGTGAAACTAAATTCTGGTCAAGTGCGATGGTCAGGACTGACGGACCGTCAAGCTAATGATGGATCATCGCCCAAACTGTCACAGTCGAGGCAGAAAGTTCGGGTTATGGCCAAGTGCGATGGTCAGGACCGATGGACCGTCGAACCAACGATGGACCATTTCCCAAACCATCGCCACTTATGATCAGTGTTTTTAAGACTTTTTAAAAAGGGTATTTGGGTCTTTTTCCATACGTTTTAACCCCTAATTAAACTAGACCAGAGCTCATAACTTCATTATTCATTTATTACATCAAATTAGGCTTTCTCTCAAAGATCAATCCACAAGAACAAGAAACCCTAAGTATTTAATTCCAAGTCAAGAATTCAAGATTTACTCCATCAATATTCAAGAAATCGTCCTCTAATGTATGTAAAGTGTTAATTCATTGGTTGTTTTGACCCATGAAGCTCAAGAAAACATATTTGAAATATAAACTTTGGATTCCATGGTATGAATTGAAATATCCATGTTTATGTTGTTGTTTGATTCTCAAGTTGAAGTATTTAATAACTATTATGAAAATATGTTAGTATGTGGTTGAAATTATTGCATTAGAAGTGTAAAATGTTGTCATGATGTATTAATTCAATATTCATGCCTAATCCTAAAGACATGCATGCAAGGTGTTTGATAAAATGCCTAAAGAAATAGGAATTATGCCTTATGACTCATTTGTGAATAAAATTGATAAATCCATGTTTCTCCCTTATGTTCGATATGACTCCCACGTTATTGTTATGCTTTGAAATAGATTGACGTAATGCTCATGAGAGTAGTCTTACAAAATTATGATATGTTTATATGCATTCCTATTCTTGTGTAAGCTTATAGCATACGAATACTTTATGAAAATCCCCAATGATTATACTATGAATTGTTAACTATGCTCATGTGCCAAGAAGTGTCATGTCTTGTCAGTTTCATGCTATCGAGTCCTGGGGATTCTTGTACCCAAAAATTTAGTTGTGTGCCTAGAGCCATAGTCCTATTTTCAAGATACTCTCAATCATTCCATGATCCATAGAACTCATTCAATCATATGGCTTAGGAAAACTCAGTAAACTTAGTCATTCCAGTATTCTTAGAAAGCTCAGTAATTCAGTAGTCTCAGTAGTATTCCGTCAGTCAACAAAACTCAATGAACTCAATCTAAATCAGTTTAGTTAATCATGTTCAGTATCTATTAAGATTGAAGTAGAATTTAACAGCAAGTGAACCTAAGGATGAGGAAACACACTAACAGTTGAGGGTATTATCCTTAGAGTAATCCTTGCATTCCAGAACTATGTAGCTAGCATAGGTTAAGACATCAATACTAATAGATAAGGGTTGATAAGGTGGATAAATACTGTCAGTTGAGGGTACCACCATTCTCTTTTGGGTACACTATCAGATGAGGGTCACCCACAGCTTTTCTTTACTAGAGGCGCGGTATTGACACTCTTTCAAGTGAGGACCCCAACTAAGCTATATTTCTTTATTTGGGGCATGTCAGTTAGATGAATACTTCCCACAATTATAGTTTTAGTCTTAGTCTCAATAATAGAACTCAAATTTTTCTACAGAATTTAGGACTTGTCAAATATAGTCAACTCAGAATAGTACAAAACTCAGCTAGTTCCTTCAAATCCTAGACTATCAGATACAGTCGCTCAGTATCAGTTATTTTAGTTATACAATTATCAGTATCTCATGTTATCAGTACTCATAATAAAAAATCATGTTATCATGAATTCAGTTATAGTCTCTATTCATGCATGTATTCGTACGTTCATGTTATACAGTCAGTTAGTATAGGCATGCATATGTACCCCATGTATTCATCCTACCTCACTTGCATACAAGTACATTCAATCATGCTGACGCATTTCCGCTATGGTGTTTTATATAATAGGTTCAAAAGTATGATGACCAGAGCATCAGTAGCATTGTATATTTCAACAGCCAGATTTAGCAGTGATTCCTCATCCTTCAAGGACATAATCATTACTTTATTTTTTCATTACTTACTTTATTTCAGTTGTTGGAGTTAGTTAGGGACATGTCCCATCAACTCCTTAGTAAGACATATTAGAGGCATTCACACTACATGTTTTCAGACATGGTTTCAATTTTGGTATTGTCGTACCACATTATTTAGATATGGTTTTATTAGATGTTTGTTTTGAATATTATGGCCTTTCAGCCTTGATTTCCACATTTATATAGTATATTATGCAGTGTTCAGGTATAGATATCGGTCATGGGTTAGCTAGTGGTCCTTCGGGGTCATAAGCACCGTATAGCATCCCCGGTAACTTATTTGAGGCGTTACACTACTACACCTCAAATTCCACAACCTACTTGCTCACATATTACTAGTGTACAACTACTAAATAAAGGACAATCAAAGGGGGGTAAAGTCGCATAATAGGGATAATCGATCGTAAACTTCTTATATAATCCATTTCAAACTTATCAACATATTCTAATTTCTCACATCATACTTACCTACCCATGCATACATTCTCACTATCACCAAATTCCATAAACACCAATGAGTCTCTACCTATAACTTATTGACTAGTCTACTGCTTTCCATTCATAGCCTATGAATAATTTCTACAACCATCATAACTATCCATTCTAAGGTCCTTCCCTATTTAGAAGAAATAATAATGATATCCCGACACTTCTTTTACAGACTACCATACAATCTACAAATATTGCTACCATGTTAGTCTATAACTATAAAAGGGCAAACCATCCCTTAATCAATAATTATACAACTAAAATTCTTTATTTACACTAAAGTTACCCTCACTCTGACATCTAACCTTGTGACTCCATATCATCAACTTCTTGGACCATTTCATTACCAATAGATCATGACACTTTTACATAAACTAGTATGCGGGTGGAAATACAGTTCCAATATTCTGCTACACATCACTCCAATATGCATGACATCTGTAATAAGAACTTTAAAAGGAGACTAAATACATTTCATCCCTGATACCAAACGGTATCTAAATGAGCACAAAACATCCCACAATCTTCATAAAATAGTCCACACAAAAAGAAACCAATTGGAAACAACAAACACAAACTTATAAATGAATTATAAATTTTTTGTGCGGAATGTCTTAGATTATGACCCACCATTACGTAGAGTATCGAATAATCTTTCCAACAATATGTGGATCATCCAAAATGAACACCCGAGCAACGAGTTATGAATATTCCGATCGAACCATGAATAGTAGTAAACAGTAAAACGTGCAGGAAAAAGTACTGAGGCCTGAAGTATTTTTGCTCCAACATTAAATGATCATAACTCCTTTTACATAATGATCTGGGTGATCTACTATATATCAAAGAAAATCTCTGCGAGTCCTCTTTCCAATAAAATTGGTTTCATCCAATTTGTCTATCAGAGCAAAAATTTATGGTCGATCTACTTAAGCCTATCAGAAGTGAATTTTTGGGTCAACTTCAAATGATCCTAACTCCTTGTACACAATGATTTGGGTTAGATAATATATACTTATGGAAATATATGATAGTCCTCTTTCTAATGAAATTGGTTTCATCCAATTTGGATATCGGAGTAAAATGTTATGCTTGATCTACTTTAGACAATCAAAACAGTCCATCAAAGGACAGATTCGAGAATTATTTGATTTTTAGGAGCGTTTTGGTCATTCTCCTTCATCCAAAATCTGTCCAAACCCTATATTGAAGCCTATTTGAAGCATTATATTTTATATTTCATCAAATTCTCTCAAAAAGAAAACCCTAAACCTAAGCTCCTATATCTAACTTCAAGAACCTCCAAAGTTCACTATTAATTCTGCAAATTTATTCAAGATTCCAAATTCCTAGTTCAAGAAATCGAAGAACCATCATTGAAAGGAACGATTAATATCTCAAAAATGAGTACCGATCTAAAGTTCATCATTCAAGGTATGTGGAGTTTTTTCAACAAGAACTCTCTTTTGTTCCTGTGCCCAAAAGTGATTTTCTTTACAAAGGCATAATTTTTATTTGATTTTTACGAATTTGAAGCATGAACCCATATCCTATGGTGATTATTATGAAATCTTGATTTTTATGATTTTGAAAGATGAATTTACATGTGTGGAGATATAAAGCATGAATCTCGATATTTATCATGATTTTGATATTTCGGTTGTGAATCACTATTGGAAATTGTATTTGTTTGAGAAAGTGTGTGTTATAAGCACGTTGATGTTGAATATTTGAGATATTTTGAATGATTTGACCTTTTGGTCTTAATGGAGTTGTTTTGAACTCGAGTGTGAAAGAAATACACAATGTGGTTGATTTTGATAGATGGGAAGCATGATGTCTCCCGATGTATATTTAAATATTACTGAAATTGTTTTGTTGTGGATTGTCTTTGAAATGATCTGAGCTAAGTCCAGGAGAAATCTTTAGCATTGAGTGGGAGGTATGAAGCAACCTTTCTTCCCTAGAACTACGTGCCTCCATAGGAGTGAGTCTGAGGCTGATTTATATAGTGATCACTAGTTTGTCTGGATTTGATATCGATAGTCCTACTCCGATGGAAAGAATCGGACAGCTCTCCCCAACTGGGTTGTTCGTTGGACTCGATGTAGTTCACATGGTTTATGTCAGTTATAGGATCTCCTAGCGTGTGTGTGTTTCCTTGTGTCTAAGGTGTATGGTGAAGTGATTTGAAAGTGGAATTCTGAAAGTTATTCTTTCGAAAGATTTTGATGATATTTACATAATCAGAATTGATATTCTTGATGAACTGAAAGTGATTGACAAATTATGTGATGACTCACATGTGTTATTGTACTTATTTCTTCCTTTCATGATTATGATGATTTTCTTCGGGCTATGTGAGTCTTTCATACATCCTACATATTTTTTATAAATATTTATGATGATGATGTTTATACAACTGCATACACACCCAAATACTCGGTTCCTTTCCATGGTACTGACCTACATCTTCATGTGTGGGCTGCATTTTCTCAGAATATAGGTTCAGGTGCTCAGTTCCAGGTTCGACAGAGATTCTTCGAGCACGCTGTTCTACATCCTTTGTTTTGGTGAGTCCTCATGTTCCAAGGACGTGATGTCTGATGTTGGTTTCATGGAATTGTTTACATTTGATAATTGAGTATGAGTCAGTTGGAGCATGTCTCAATGGGTCGTTGGTTTTATTGATTTTTTGAGAGGCTTTTCACACTAGTATAAATGTTGGGAGTTGACTACTAAGTCGTATTTTGTTATCATTCTAAAATTCTTTTATTCTTGAATGATTATTTCTCTGTTGATATTTGAGAGTTATTTATGGAAACCCCACTGATTTATGTTGAACTGAATGAAAAGGGCTCAAAGGGTTAGCTTGGGGCTACTCGTAGCCTCAAGCACTATGTGATGCTCCGGAATCGATTTTTCAGGGTGTTACAAACTTGGTATCAGTGCCTAAGGTTTTAAGGTGTCCTAGGGAGCTTCAAAAGCCGTGTTATGTAAAGTCTTGATCATCGGTGTGTAGCACGCCACATCTATGAGCAAGAGACTACAAGACATTTTAGGAAAAAGTAAGATTCTTTGTTTTAGAAGTCTATTGTGCTTAAAGTATCTCTCTCTACTATTGATTCATGCTCTCCTCTTTCTAAAACATGCCTCCACGTCGAGTGAGAAGAAATAATGATGGTCAGCAACCTCAACCCGCTGACCCATTGAATCAAAACGTGTCTCATACTCAATTTTGGATAGCCTTTCAGGCGCTGGCCTAAGCTGTAAATATACAGGCAACCCAGCCCCGGCTCCACAACAGCAGGGAGATAATTCAGCTGCTTCCAGGATCTGTGAATTTATGCGGATGAATCTGCCGGAATTCTATGGGTCCAAGTCTGATGAAGATCCACAGTTATTTTTATAGGAGGTGCGGAAGATTACTCAGGTGATGCATGTATCTTAGGAATAAAGTATGGAGTTGGCTGCATATAAGTTGAACGACCTTGCTTATGACTGGGTTGTTTCTAGGAGGAAAGGTAGAGGTGAGGGAGCTATCCCTACAACTTGGCAAGTGTTCCAGGATGCATTCTTGGATAAGTTTTTCCCTTTGGAGATGAGGGAGGCGAAGGTGGAAGTGATTATGAACCTGCGACAGGGCTCTGCGACTGTTAGGGAGTACTGTCTAAAGTTCAATCAGTCGGCCAAGTATGCTCCTGACTTAGTGGTTGATAATCGAGCTAGTATGAGTAAATTTGTGACTGGAGTGTCTAGTTATGTGGTTAAGGAGTGCAGGTATGCTATACTGAATAGTGAGATGAATCTTTCTAGGCTGATGACTCATGCCCAACAGTTTGAGGCAGACAAGATTAAAGAGAGAGATAGAATGAGAGGGAATAAGAGAGATAGGTCAGAGCAGTACAGATAGGGTCAAACTAAAATACAGGGAGGGATTCACCCTCAGTATCAGGATCGTTCGTCTATGCCAGCGCCGTCATCTACTAATGCTCCCATGCCTAGAGGTCGGCAGGAGCAAGGTAGCAGGTCATATGCATCCAGGTCCCAGTACAGTGCTGGTAGTAAGCCAAATCGTCCCCTGTGTCTTAAGTGTGGTAGGGCTCATTCGGGTCAGTGTTAGGGTGAGAAGAGGGGCTATTTCTGGCTTGGTGACATGGGTCATAGAGTTAGAGATTGTCCACATGATGGACAAGGGCGTCTTGACTATCGCCCTCAGACCCAAACATAGACTGTTAGTGCTCTAGTTCTAGCGACTCGCCTAGCCCCAGTTCAGGGTGCATCTTCTAGCAATACTGGCTGGCAGCGCCAGAATAGATTCTATGCTTTACCGTCCCACTAGGAACATGAGGACACTCCCAATGTTTTTACTACTATGCTTCGTATATTTTAGTTTGATGTGTATTCTTTGTCAGATCCTGGATGTAGTTTCCATATGTTACACCTTTGATTACTGTGAATTTTAAAATGAGTCCTGAGATTATTCCTAAGCCTATTCTAGTTTCTAACCCAGTGGGTGATTCTACTATTGCCCAGAAAGTGTATAAAAAGTGTCCTGTTACCGTTCTTCATAGAGTCTTGTTGGCTGATCTAATTGAGTTAGACATGGTAAATTTTGATGTGATTCTGGGTTTGGCTGGCTGTATTCTTCTTATGCGTCTATTGATTGTTGGACCCGAGTTGTCAAGTTTTAGTTTTCGGGTGTATCCATATTTGAGTTGTCTGGGAATTCTGTGTAACCCAAGAATTATTTTATCTCTTACCTCAAAGCTAGAAAGCTTATTTCCAAGGGGTGTATTTACCATTTGGTTAGAGTCAAAGGCACTAAGTTTGAGACTCCAACTCTCCATTCTGTTAATGTAATTAATGAGTTTTCTGATGTCATTCCGGATGATCTCCTAGGGATACCTCCTGATAGAGAAATAGAGTTCAGAATTGATCCTCTTCCCGATACTCAGCCCATTTCTATTCCTCCTTACCGTATGGCCACTGCAGAACTTAAGGATTTGAAAGAGAAACTCAAAGAACTACTAGATAAGGGTTTCATAAGGCCCAATGTTTCTCCTTGGGGTGCTCCTATGTTGTTTGTGAGAAAGAAAAATGGCTCTTTGCGTATGTGCATTGATTACCGCCAACTGAATAAAGTCACCATCAAAAATAAGTACCTCCTTCTGAGAATAGATGATTTGTTTGACCAATTGCAAGGTGCAAGTTATTTCTCAAAGATAGACCTTCATTCTGGCTATTATCAACTCAAAGTTAGGGAGTGTGACATCCCTAAAACCGCTTTCCACACTCGTTATGGCTATTTTGAGTTTCTTGTTACGTCTTTTGGGTTAACTAATGCCCCAGCAGCTTTCATGGACCTTATGAATCAAGTGTTCAGACCATATCTGGATATGTTTGTCATAGTGTTCATCGATGATATACTGGTGTACTCCCGTAGTGAGGATGAACATTCTGATCATCTCCGAACTGTCTTGCAAACCCTTAGATATCACAAGTTGTTTGTCAAGTTTAGTACGTGTGAGTTTTGGCTAAGGTCAGTTTCTTTGCTGGGTCATATCTTTTTTTCGAGGGTATTAAAGTTGATCCTCAAAAGATCGAAGCTATTAGAAATTGGCCTAGACCTATTTCTCTGACTGATATCCAAAGTTTCTTTGGTTTAGTTTGATATTACCGTCATTTTGTTAAGGATTTCTCCTCTATAGAGTCTCATATGACTTGGTTGATGCAAAAGAAAGTGAAGTTCTTGTGGTCCAAATCTTGTGAGAAGAGTTTTCAAAAGTTGAAGACTCGACTCACTTCAGCTCCAATTCTGACTTTGCCTGATGGTGTTTATGGTTTTGTGGTGTACTTTGATGCTTTGAGGGTTGGGTTGGGTTGCGTATTGATACAGAAGGGTAAGGTGATAGCTTATGCTTATAGATAGTTGAAACCCCATAAGAAAAATTACCCCACCCATGACCTTAAGTTGGCGGCTGTTGTGTTTTCTTTGAAAATCTAGAGACACTATTTGTATGGTGTCTATGTTGATGTTTTCACTGATCATAAGAGTCTGCAGTATGTGCTTACCCAGAGAGAATTGAATCTTAGACAGAGACGATGGTTAGAATTGTTAAAGGACTATGATATGAGTGTGTTGTACCATTCTGGGAAGGCCAATATTATGGCGGATGGCCTAAGTAGAGTGTCCATGGGTAGCGTTTCGCATGTGGTAGAAGGTAAGAAAGAGTTGGCTCGTGATGTACATTGTTTGTCTAGATTACGGCTTAAGTTGTTTGACTCTGCTGAAGGTAGTATAGGGGTTCAGGGTAGTTCCGAATCCTCCTTGGTTTCGGAAGTGAAGGAAAACCAATACTTAGATGCTAGTTTGGTCAGACTGAAGGAGTTAGTCAAGGACCAAAAAGTAGAGGTTTTCTCCCAAGGGGGAGATGGTGTGCTGAGATTGCTGGCTAGATTGTGTGTCTCGAATATTGATGATCTGAGACAGAGGATTATGGCTGAAGCACACGAGGAGTGATATTCTATTCATCTTGGTACAACAAAGATGTACCGAGACTTGTGGAAAATCTATTAGTGGATTGGCATGAAGAAAGATATAGCAGCGTTTGTAGCTAAGTGTGCAACATGCCAACAGGTTAAGGTTGAACACCAAAGACCTAGTGGTATGATGCAAGAGTTTATTATTCCCACCTGGAAGTGGGAAGAGATAAATATGGACTTCGTGATTGGTTTACCTCCTTCCCGACGCCATCATGATTCTATTTGGATTGTGGTTGGTAGATTGACTAAGTCTGCTCATTTCTTTCCTGTTCATACTTCATATGCTGCTGACAATTATGCTAGATTATATATCCAAGATCTAGTCAGACTATATGGAGTTCCCTTTTCTATCATTTTGGATAGGGGTACTAAGTTCACGTCGCAATTTTGGAAATCTTTTTAGAAGGGTGTTCGTACCCAAGTGCTTTTAAGTTATGCTTTTCATCCGCAAACCGATGATCAGGCTGAGCGAACCATCAAGACCTTAGAGGATATGTTGAGAGCTTGTGCACTTGACTTTAAGGGAAGTTGGGATGATCACTTACCGTTGATAGAGTTTGCTTACAATAACAGTTTCCACTAGGAGTATTGGCATGGATCCGTTTGAAGCCTTATATGAGAGGAAGTGTAGATCACCCATAGGTTGGTTCCAGGTGGGTGAAGCGGCTGTGTTGTTGGTCCTTACAAAATTCTTAGCCGTGTTGGTAAGGTAGCTTATGAGGTCGAGTTTCCTTCCGAGTTGTCTTGTATTCATCCACTATTCCATGTCTCCATGCTTAGAAAGGATATTAGCGATGCTGTGGTAGTGGATTCCTTTGTAAGTGCTGACATTCAAGAAAATCTTTCTTTTGATGAGATTCCTGTTGAGATTCTTGATTTCAGTTTCCGAAGACTAATGAACAAAGAAGTTCCCTTGGTCAAGGTGTCGGGGCGAAACAATTCTGTTGAGGGTGCAACTTGGAAAGCTGAGGCGGATATGCAATCCAAGAACCCACACCTATTTTCCGCAAACTCCGATCAAGCCAAAGGTACCATTCTTTCCTAAATCATGTACTTTTGATAAAAGCTGCAGTAGTTTAGCTGTCATTTATTATGTGTCCAGCTGTAGTTTCTTGAATTTATGCATTCTATGTTGCATTCGAAGTCAGAAATGATATGGTGATGAGTCTAAAGTATGGTTTCAGTTGTATTCTCTATTCCATATCTAATTTTGGCATGTCTATCATCATTCTAGGATGAATGTTTCCAATGGGGGCATGATGTAATACCTCGGGAAATTTTTCGATGAAATTTTGTGCGTAAATGTGTTGAGTTCTATCTTCTAGAATGAATTATAAATTTTCTATGCAGAATGTCTTGGATTATGACCCACCATTGCGTAGATTATCAAATAAACTTTCAAACTATATGTGGATCATCCAAAATGGACGCTCGAGCGACGAGTTATTAATATTCCGATCGAACCGTGAATAGTAGTGAATAGTAAAACGTGCAGGAAAAAGTACTGAGGACTGGCGTATTTTTACACCAACTTTAAACGATCATAACTGCTTGTACATAATGATCTTTGTGATCTACTATATATCAACAGAAATCTCTGCGAGTCCTCTTTCCAATGAAAATGATTTCATCCAATTTGTCTATCGGAGAAAAAAGTTATGGTCAATCTACTTCATCCTACCAAAAGCGAATTTTCGGGTCAACTTCAAACGATCATTACACCTCATACACAATGATCTGAGTGAGATACTATATATCAACGGTTAGATATTAGAGTCCTCTTTCTAATGAAATTGGTTTCATTCAATTTTCATATCGGAGTAAAATGTTATGGTTGATCTACTTCAGACTATCAAAACAATCCGCCAAAGGATAGATTCGAGAATTATTTAATTTTTAGGGGCGTTTTTGTCATTTCTTCACACCCAAAATCCATCCAAACCCTATATTAAAGCCTATTAGAAGAATTATATTTTATATTTCATCAAATTCCCTCAAAACTAAAATCCTAAGTCCCTACATCCAACTTCAAGAACCTCCAAAGTTCACCATTAATTCTGCAAATTTATTCAAGATTCCAAGTTCCTAGTTTAAGAACTACAAGAAACATCATTCAAAGGCACGATTAACATCTCAAAAATGAGTATCAATCTAAAGTTCATCATTCAAGGTATGTGGGATTTTTTTCAACAAGAACTATCTTTCGTTCTTATGCCCAAAAGTAATTTTCTTTACAAAGTCATAATTTTTATTTGATATTTATGAATTTGAAGCATGAACCCATATCTTCTGATGATTATTAAGAAATCTTGATGTTTATGATTTTGAAAGATGAATTTACATGTGTCGAGATATAATGCATGAATCTTGAACGATATTTATCATGATTTTGATATTTAGGTCGTGAATCCCCATTGGAAATTGTGCTTTTTTGAGAAAGTGTGTGTTATAAGCACGTTGATGTTGAATATTTGAGATATTTTGAATGATTTGACCTTTTGGTCTTAATGGAGTTGTTTTGAACTCGAGTGAGAAAGAAATCCACTACGGCGTTGATTTTGATAGATGGGAAGCATGATAACTCCCGATGTATATTTATATATTACTGAAATTATTTTGTTGTGGATTGTCTTGGAAATGATATGAGCTAAGTCCGGGAGAAATCTTTAGCACCGAGTGGGAGGTATAAAGCGACCTTACTTCCCTAGAACTACGTTCCCCCGTAGGAGTGAGCCTAAGCCTGCTTTATATAGTGATAACTATTTTTTGTGGATTTGATATCGATAGTCCTACTCCGATGGCAAGGATAGGACGGCTCTCCCCAACGTAGGTTGTACGTTGGACTCCATGTAGCTCACATGGTTTATGTCGGTTATAGGATCTCCCAGTGTGTGTGCCTTTCCTTGTGTCTAAAATGAATGGTAAAGTGATTTAAAAGAGGAATTGTGAAAGTTATACTTTCGAAAGATTTTAATGATATTTACATTATGAGAATTGATAGTCTTGATGAACTGAAACTTATTGACAAATTATGTGATGACTCACATGTGTTATTGTACTTATTTCATTCTCTCATGATTTTGATGATTTTCTTCGGGCTATGTGAGTCTTTTACCTGCATATTTCTCATAAATATTTATGATGATGATGTTTATACAACTGCATACAACCCCATATAGTCGGTTCCTTTCCATGGTACTGACCCACATCTTTGGATGTGGGCTGCATTTTCTCAGAATGTAGGTTCAGATGCTCAGTTCCAGGTTCAACAGTGATTCTTCGGGCATGCTGTTCTACATCCTCTATTTTGGTGAGTCCTCATGTTCCGAGGACTTGATGTCTGATGTTGATTTCAAGGAATTGGTTACATTTGATAACTGAGTATGAGTCAGTTGGGGCATGCCTCAATGGGTCGCTGGTTTTATTGATTTTCTTGGAGGCTTGTCAGACTAGTATAGATGTTGGGAGTTGATTAATAAGTCGTATTTTGTTAGCTTTCTAAAATTCTTTTATTGTTGGATGATGATTTCTCTGTTGATATTTGAGGGTTATTTATGGAAACCCCGTTGATTCATGTTGAACTGAATGAAAATGGCTCAAAGGATTACCTTGAGGCTACTCGTAGCCTCAAGCACCGTGTGATGCTCTGGGAAACGTTTTTCGGGAGTTTCAGTATACACTCACCTTTGTGATTCTCACAATTGGAGAAGTGAATATTGAAAGTTACTTATACTCTGGTAGTCAATAAGATGTAAATCCTACTTCGTAGCTGAAATGGATTCTTGTTTTGATTAACTCAAGACACAAAACAAAATTCACTTATGAACTTGACACAAAGAAGTTACTACGAGTTACAAACGAGAAAAACACAAAAATAACAAAGACACGAAAGAAACGTATTCAAAAACTAATTTGCAACTTAGTAGGTATTTACTAGTTTTCAATTAGTATAAGAATAGAAAAAATAAAACTAAGAATCAACAATAAGAAACTAAGAATCCAAGATTTTGAGCCTTAAGTTTCAGTATTGTAAAATATTTGGTGATGTGGCGGTCTAGGATTGGTTGCAGTTTTTGAAAGCTTCTTATTTTTCCAACTTTGAAATTTTGGTTCAATTTTCAATTCTTGAAGAGGTGTATTTAGTCCTTGGGGAATAAAAATATCAAGATTGGATCCCTTTTTCACATTCAAAAATGTTTGACTTGTCTTACATCTTTTGGGCAAGACACCATTTTAAAGGGTTGGTGGCCCTTTCCTCTTTTGGACACCAACAAAAGTGTTCTTTCCCTCTTCTATTACCGAGTCTTTTGTATATCTTTTTGTCCCCCTACACTTTTGGTAGGTATTTGGGATTTATTTTCAAGACTAAAAAAGACCTCACTTCTTTATACTTGGCTTTTGGATCAAACAACACTATTGAAGAGCTTTTTTGCAACTAGACATGAAGATAGTCTAGAACAATAAGAACTTTCAATATAAGTTTGAAAACCTATCCTCACGTTGATCCCCCATCAATCAACAACACATTTTTCAATCTTAAAAACCATAACAAAATACCCAAAACACGAGCTCAAACCACCTTCAAGTTTTGGTCCACACAACAACACAAACAATGTTCAAGTTCTTGAAATCGTAATGACAATACCAACAATAATGTTCAAGCTCAAATTGGATCTAGACTCAAGGGTGTTAGTGAAAAAAAACTAACACTTAGAAACAACTAAGACAATCAAAATACACCTGTCTCTAGACACAAATCACGGCCAAAACAACAACAACAAGAAGAACACAATTTCGGCCAAGAACACAAAAAATGAACAGATTTGCCTCTTTTTGATTTTTCAATTTTCTAACACTTTTTTATTTTAAAGTTTACAAGACGAAGATTGATCTTGTGGGAATAATATCAAGACATGTTTTGATATCAAATGATACCAAAAGGTATCTACATGAGTACAAAACAGTACACAATCTTCGCAACACAGTCCACACGATAAGACACCAAACGGAAACAACAAAGACAAACTTAAATGAAAAAGAAGATAGGTAACTTGACAAAAAAGAGAACACATAATGTACCAAATAAAGAGTATATTAAACTGTAAAACCTCTACAAAATATGTTATCAAGCACCAATTTCTTATGGTGACCGCCAAGGGTATCAACTCACCTCAAGATCTACCGTTTCGAAGCAATATTGGCTTTTCCAAGTCCTAATCTACAATGTCTAGTCCAAGCCCTAACTAAGAACTGCTCTAAGTTGGTCTACTCTCATGAGAGATGATTTTCAATGTCTCATATTTTCATCATTAACCAACTAATGAGAGAATACCTAAAAAGTCCTACTTATAGTATATTACAAAAAGGGATAAAAAAAACCACTTTGCCCTAAATGAGAGGGGCTGCATGGTGTGTAAATACACTATGTGCGATGTCCAAAATACCCTTAATGAAGGTGTTTCCAAGGTGTGTTGGACTTGAATGAATGGATCCTCTTCAATCCTCTTAAAATCGAGTAACGTTTATACTTCAACGCTTGTGGTTCTTGGGTTAACAACAATGTAAGCATCCAAGAAAACTTCTATACGCGGGATTACTTTAAGTCATCCTCAAAACTCGCCTACCTTTCATATCCTTGTGCTCTTGGGGTGACCAAGTCTTTAGCCTTTAGGTGTTGGCCTCCAAAGATGTCATCAAAAGCTAAGGCAGCCATTTGACTTGTATCAATACCTAAGGATGGAAAGCAATATTTCATCAAGATAAGGGTATACACTCGAATCAATACGCCTAGAAACACTCATGGACTCTACTCAAGTCCTTGTCCTATCTCATATCTTGTAAGGATAACTCTATCAAAAAGAACAACCTCGCTGGGGAAGCTAGACTCTTAGACTTGTATCACCTCCACAATAAAGCATGGCCCATGAAATTAGAACAAGGAAGTAATTTGAATAACTTTCTTATGGATGATGCTATAGCACGATCTAGAGTATGAAAGACTAAGAAAGAACTCTTAAATATCCAATAGCCTCCTGATTATAAGTGTGGTGCACAATACACCCAGAAGCAAGACTCTACTATACATGATTTTGCAAACACCCTGGGACCATGAACTGTGCTTTGATACCATGTTTTTTATGACTTGAGCCGGGGCCCTAGCTGTGATGGGCATCCCAAACCATGGAGGCCCGAGTGCCTATCTCTATCAGGCAATCATACACTCTTTCATAAAATATGCAGAAAAATGCAGAAAATTTAAAACAATACAAAATCATGGTCAATTTCATAATTGAATTAAAAAATTTGGAATGGAAACCATAAACCTCTACCAACGTCTAACATCAGTCTACAAAATCTCTAGCAACTGAAAATGACATTTGTATGAAATCTGAGACAAGGCTCCAGTCAGAACATGAGTTAAAATAAAATAACAATAACAAGTTTCATATCCAGGCCTTCCAATGTATGGGAGGCTCACCAGCTACAAACTTCTAACAAGTCAATCTACGGCTAAACGGGACCCAGGACTGTGTCTCAAAATTCTAAAATATAGGGGATCAATATAGATGTACTGGTATGTAGAGCGGTCCAAAATAATTTATTTATATATAACATAAGTGAGATAAATTCATAAAAGATTTTACATGTAATGTATGAAAACACATGGGCACACTTTTAAAGACTTTGAAACCATGAACCACTTTTTACATTACTTCTGAGCTAGATGGTACACCTTACAATATGTAATTCCACGAGATTATGGAATCTGCCCTTGACTCAGTGGTCAAGCCTCCTATTCAAGTTTACCACAAGGATTGGAGTATCAGTAAGAGGAGACACACAAGACCACACAACATGATTCTATGATCCCCAATCAAATCAATATGTCATAGTAGTGCACAAGACCACAAAGCAAGGATCCTAACCATAGTCGCACAATGGGATGACATAAATCAAGATATACAAGATAACACAGCATAGTACCATAACCTCATGTCGGCAAATCACAGTTTCTAGCATTAAGTCTTTCAACTCGTACTTTCTTCGGGTAACCATCTAACTCTTTTTATGCCCATTTTTAACCTTTTCTAAACATGCATCTTTCTGAATTTAAAATTTGAAAATCTTACTCTGTTATGGCATTCATCTGATTGTTATCGTCATACCAAAACTTGCAAGTCATATTTCTAAGCCATAAAGATATCATGTTATAATCTCTTCATTCAAAACATAAAGTTTGGACCACCATATCATTCAAACAGTTCAAGAGAATTCATACTTGAAAATATATGTCAAATTATGTCAATATATACTTGAAAATATATACTTGAAAATATATGTCAAATTATGTCAATATCTCATCAAACATGTGGTGGTCATGAAGTTTTGTGACAAATCATGAAACTCTTTCGATAGATATCTTCAACATTATTAACATGTAAAAAACCCCTCTCTTCAATCCAAAACCAGAATCAAGTCATAAAAACATATCAAGATATTTGTATTATGTTTCTCAAAAATAAATTTGAAACAATCGATATCGTATGAAAACAATGGGGATCCATAGCAAGAGAGGTGTTTTAAATGTTCATGCTCTCAATTAAATCATCAAATTCAATTACATACATACTTGTATACACTACAAATCAAATTTGGGGGAAAGGCCTCAAGACCAAAACAATAATATCATTAAAGAATTCATATTGGACAATTGTAAACATAACTTCCAGAACCCTTTACAAATTCATGATCTCACAATGTTTAAATGTTATTGAAATAATTTTCTTATGCCCATGTAGTTTTAGGAAAAACCCACGTACCTTAATTGTGAAGAATCACGAAGAAATTTTGAAAAAATTTAACCTTTAAGCTTGAGTGCCCTAACCCTAGTTGTTTTTTTCCTATTGTGTTCTTGAGAGATGGACTAGGGATTTTTGAGAGTTAAGACGTTATTAATGTACCTAATATTGTTTAGGGATATTTAGGGATGGAATTTGGGTTAGGGAATATGACTAAAGTTCCCCTAGACCCTTAAGGAATAGAAATAATGAGTGAAATAGTTCTGCAATGCACAGTCCGATGCTTTGCATCACAATAGCATTCTCTTACTGCCTCTCATGAAAAATGTCATAATGTTTCACTCGTGTAGCGGATTAAGGAGAAATTGGTATTGTTCAAAGCCTAATTTGATTATATATAATTTGATGGGTCTTAAATGCAAAGTTCTATGTGTATCGAAAGTTATACACGTTCAAAATAGATCCTTGTAGAATCAAATATCAAACTTTTGATGAATGAAAGATTCTTACTGAACTTTGCTCTAAGAGATTTATATGAACGTTATCAACTCATAATCACTGCATATACGAGAAGAAGGGTCATGAAACCTGAATTTAAAAATAAACCATGGAATTAGAGTTTACACACGTAAGAATGACAGTTTTAATTCTAGCTCTAAAATGCAGGCGTTACACATCCCTGCTACTTTCTGGACACCAAAGCTTATAACCTTTAACGCCAGTCTTATAACCCATAAATAAGCACTTGATAGATCTAGGCTCCAACTTTCTGTTATCAACATGAGCATAAGTAGGATGTCCAAATATCCTTAAATCAGAATAACTAGTAGGAGTACCAGACCATGCATCTTGTAGAGTCTTTTTATAAATCGTGAATGAGGGACAGCGGTTAGTAAGAAAACAAGCCATGGAAGTAGCTTTGGCCCTAAATGACTTGGGTAAATCAGCATTAGAGATCATACAATGCACCTTATTCATAATAGTCGTAATCATTCGTTCAACTACACTATTCGTATGACGAACTATCAAGTTCCTCAAAATTTCTTCTAACCTGCACAGAGCATTAAATTCATTAGAATAGAACTCTAAGCCATAACTAGTCCAAAAGCATTTTACCTCCTATCCTATTTTCTTTTCAATCATAATCTTCCACTCCTTTAAAGTACACAACACATCATTCTTTTGCTTCGAAAGAAGACCCAAACTTTTTTGGAATAGTCATCAATAATAGTTAAGAAGTAATCCACACCTCCTCTAGAAGGTACTCTAAAAGGACCCCAGAGATCAAAATAAATGTAATCAAATGTGCCTTTAGTTGAGTGGATGCTTTTAGTAAATCTGACTCTCTTCAGCTTCCCAAAAAGGCAATGCTCACAGAACTCCTGGTTGGTAATACTCTACCCATCAAGAAGTCCTCTCCTGCTTATTTCAGCCATCCCGTTTTCAATTATATTCCCTAGGGACATATTCCAAAGTTTAGCAACATCATTTTCTAGTAGAGAGGAGATAGACACTGTTGCATCACCTGAAAATCATAAATCCTAGGAAGACATACAAATTTGCAGACTTTCTCTATTTCTTCATCACAACAAGAGTTCCTTTAGGAATCTTTAAGACTCTTCCATCACCAGTGTACCTATATCGATTCGAATTAAGAGTACTTAAGGAAATAAGATTACTCTTCAGGTCCGGGACATACTGCACATCACCAATTGTCCTAACAACCCTATCAAACATCTTAATTATTATTGTTCTAATTTAAGGTATTCTATTTCCTATAACCACAACACCTTTAGAGACTACTCCATATGTTATAAACCAATCCCGATTGCAACACATACGAAATGTGTAAGTTGAATCAAGAATTCAATTCTCACAGGGTTTGAAGTTACCATAAAAAACAGCTAAAATTTCTCCATCACTACCGCTATCTTCAACAAAACTAGCTTTACTGGACTTCTCTAGTTGGTTTCCATTCAATTTTGGAGCTTCTCTTTTCTCTCTATTCTATAACCACCAACACTTGAATTTGATATGTCCTTTCTTCTTGCAGTAATTATAGGTTTTGTTTATATTTCTAGATTACAACCTACACCTATCATCACCCCAGAGTTCCTCTCACAAGTCCTTCCCCAAATAATAAGACCATTTCCTTGAGTCTCCAACCCATTCATATGTTGCTTCATCTTATTCTTGGAGAACAACGCATCATAGACTTCATCTATGGTCAGGGTATCACAACCATATAAATTTTTATCCCAAAAGGTTGAGTATGATGCCGACAGCGAACAAAATGAAATCAACCCTAATTCTTCCTCATTGTACATAACCTCCAGATTTTCCAAATCAGAGAAGATTTCCAGAAAGACAGATAGATGATCCTCTAAGGATGCATTCTCATACATGTGATGGGAATAAAGTCATTGTTTGAGATGTAACTTATTAGTTAGGATCTTCATTATGCATAAAGATTCCATTTTCAACCACAACACAGCGGTAGTGGTCTCCTTCAAAATATCCAACAAAATCTAATTGGATAAATGAAGGTGGATTTGATATAGAGCCTTTAGATCCTTATGTCGTTTATCATCATCTATCCACAATGAGGGCATGTGATCAAACCCTTACAGCACATCAGCCAAATCCATCTGTGCAAGCACAACCTGCATCTTAACCCTCCATAACGAGAATCTAGAGTTGGATCTTACAACAAAATATCATACTTCATGGTTGCCATCCCTGAGAAAATAATTGGCCAAGCTCAGATACCAGTTTGTTAGAAATCTAATAGAAATAAAGTAAGCCACAAGCAAAAAGAAAAGAAGAACACACAGATTTATATGGAAACCTTGCAGAAACAACCACGGGTAGAGGCATAGGAGGTTTCACTATGAAAGAAGAGGAGTACAATTTGGATCGACGTAATTTCTGAATAATAAGAACCAGCCCACTAATTGCACTTATATAGTATGTGCGTGCAAATAAGTCCTAGACCCAAAAATATAATGGTATCATCCCTATGCTACCACCACAGACCACATTGAAAATCACAAAAATGAGTTGCACGGCAAAACTTTCTGGGCCGGATCAACAAAATTTGAGTCACAACATGAAGATCTCCATACACCTCAGTTGAAATATTAAATGAGACTATAGTATACTATTGTAAAATACTCCATGTACAAAGCCAATTAACTGCTCCATGTAAAAGTACCTAATAATCCAAACCAGAATCCCTAAAAATCCTAACGTGCTAGATGCCATTAGGATAACCAATTCTTTTGTAGGAACCACTTTTTAGGGTGAGAACTTCAACCGTAACATTATGACTCTTTTCATGATCATTCTGGTTAATCGCTGGGATCTTATAGTCATCGTTAGTTGCATCACATCCCATTCCATATACACAATTCACTAGTGGAGATTCTGGATGTGGAAGTACTATTGGTTTTCTTATGGAGGGGTTCCACAACACAAGGTGTTTATCTAGTCTGTCAGAAACATAAGAACCAATCCATCACAAGAACAATGTAATCTTGAATTCTCTGGTTTGCGGCTTTTAGGGTAATCAAGTTTTTGTTAATCCTCAATCATTGATAAAGAAGAACAATTGAAGTCAAAACTACCATCCTCACTAATACAACTTTTTTGGGAATTTTTGTCATTCTTGGTATGAATAAGATGTTTCATCTTTAAGTAAGGAACAGGGATTAATGTTGACCAAATTTTGAAGCACATTTGAAACAAAAAAGAGACCATAAAGGTGACCTGCTGAGGATCTCTAGCATTCTTCTCTAATGGATGTGAATAAACAGATGAGTACTTTAGTAGTTAATTTGTTGAAGATGTTAAATCTTTCGGGAACACACATATACATACATGAAATATACGAAAACCCACTATAAATATTAAAGAAAAGTTAAAACAACTTAAGGGGGGCCTTAGACTAACTGCTACAGATGTCGTCACGGGATAAAGCCCCGGAAACTATCCCTTACAAAAATGTAAGGTGAGGCTGCGTACAATAGATCCTTGGGATCAGTCCCCTCCCAGACCCTGCATATAGAGGGAGCTTAGTGTACCGAGCTTCCCCTTTTTCTACGTAAAAAAAATGAGTTAAAATTAAATTTTCAAGCACGATTTGTATAGCTTACCTTCAAGCAGAAGTGTTGTTCCAAATAAAAATACTTGTGGTATTTTCACAGTAACATTTTAGTTTTAATCTGTTGATTGTGTATTATAAGTAGTAATATAATTCATAACATAGTTGAAGGACCCAAAAAAACTAAAGTCCTAGTAAAAACTAAATCTGATTGGTGACGTGCATACTTCTCTAGTCCACGTACTAGAAGGAAGTCATGTTCATTGTTCTATTCTCAAAATGACAAATACTTCCTTGATATTCTGTAGCAATTCATACACAATTATTTATTCCTTTAAGAAGTAGAAATTTGTAATTTACGTAGTTACCACCGAGAAGTTGTAAAATTCTTCTAATCCCTTCTACAAAGATAAAAGTTCAAGATGTTATACCAACACAAGAAAGATTCCAAATTAAAAGACTATGACAAAAAGAAACAAGTGGGAGTGAATCCTTAAATCATTATTTTTTATCCCTCTCAGGGAGATCCCGCCTTATTTTTCCCTCAGTGACTTGAACCATTTGAAGAACACAATCATAGATGACCTTGGAATCTAAGTCGAACCAATAACAACTGAACTCAATTCTAAGTAAGTAACACCACCCTCACATGAGAACCTGTGTGAAGAGTACTTCAATTCAATTTTAGATTGTAGTAACTTATTGATCAGGAAATAATTAATGTTTTTGTTACTTGCTAACTCTTTTCAATCACCAAAACAAGATAAAAAAATACTCTACCATGAACTAATGAAAAACCAATGAAGCAGTATTAAACTCACCTGATAAGTATCCATCTGGTTTGTATTTGTAACACCTGGACCTTCTTATCTCTCATATAATGCATAAAATGAGCCTTTGGACCCTAATATCAATGATAAATCATATAAAGGTGTGCTTTAATGGGTTAGGGTGGTTTTAGGCTCAGAAAATGGGTTTGCATCGTGAAATACACAACCTGCGAAGGCTCCGCACTACGGAGGGGCCCGAGATAACCACTTGATGGGATTTACGCTAGGTTCAGTGCCGCAGACCTCCAGACTACGCTAGGGGTTGCCTTACGAACCTCCTGGTCCACGATAAAGGTTACACTAAGAACCCTTTCTATGTGTCAAAATGCTCTGTTTTAAAATATTTTAAGGGCATACGAGTCTTTTCACAGCCTAAAACCATTCCCAATTTACTTGGGATGAATATTTAAAATAAGTAAATGCCTAATCATCTCTCCATTGTAAAAGAGGAGAAAAACTACCTAGGGTTTGAGGATCATTAGCTTTAAGGGTGAAATTTACACTACGTCTTCTCCAATACTAGGTGTGTGGAACTATCCTAAGAATCATGGGCTGAATTATGTCTACTTTATGGATTTCAAAGCATAATTATGCATGTGCATATGTATAATTTGAGAATCAATTTAAGGGGATGAATTACAATATTTCCCTCTCTCATGATGAAATTTACATGCCTTAAGCTATTAAGGATTTTTTAAATGGATGATTAAAAGCTTGAGTGAAATATTTCATTACCAATGGTGAATTGACATGGTTTTGTGTTTTCAAGAGAGGGTATTTTCTCTGCTTCCTAAATGCTTATTCATATTAAATGGAAGACTGCATTTGACTTATGAATGAGATGGCAGCCATTAGTTAAAGTCTTGAAAGAAGAGTGTTTTGCATACGTTCTCCTATGTTTTTTGAAATAAAAACTCTCTTGTGATATTTAAATCTCTTTTTTTTTGGTGGTCATTAACATGCTTATGAATGAAACAAGCTATGGACATAATGTATATGATATGATATGATGTAGCTTGAAAGTCTGGGTACGACAGTACCTACTGTGGATACCCTTAACATGGAAAAGATGAACATTTATAAGAATAAGGCATGATTTTTAAAGAACTATAAATGTGCTTAAAGAGAGGTAAATGGTTACCCGAAGAAAGCATTGAGTGCAAGGGCTCATTGCTGGAAATCGTGTTTTACCGATGCGGGATTTATGAAATGTAAACCTACACGGGATAATTAGGACATTATGTAAGGGTGATGCCTTCGGTATTGCCTGCAAGGGGTATACCAACTTTCTAAAACTCTAATTCTTGAGGCAAATTTGGATTGGGGGATTGGCCGTCGAGTTAAGGATGGACCCATATAGCTCGTGGGTAATCAGAATTGTAGAGTGTACCTTCTAGCTCAGAAGTAAAATGAAGAGTGTTGTCGATGTGTTTACAAGAATGATTTGAAGCACTTTTAAGTATGCCCATGTGTTCTGATTCTATTTTGTAAAATTGTTTTCATAAAGTTGTTGATAATGTTATGTGAAATATATGTTTCTTTTGGATTCTTGTGCACACCGATCCATTCCAAGTATTGACTGTCCTTCATGGCGGCTGCATTGTCTCAAAATGTTGGTTCTGAGGCACAATCCCGTTGTCCAGCTCAGCAGTATATTACTCTCAGATTTTCAAAGTTGGTGAGTCTTCCTTCCTTCGGAAGGCATTTTATCCATGTGATAGTTTCAGTCAGTTGTATGGTCCGGCCGGTGGCCTTGTCATGGCTTAGACAGACTAGTAGTTTCTCTAGTACAGGCTCCGTAGATTTGTTTAAACTGGATTTGGGTTTCATGAATTAATGATATGATGTATTTACATTTGATTTAAGGCCCTTCCATGTTTCTATTTTTCTTCCGCTCTTTAATTTCATATGAGTTATGATTTTGATGCAATTGCTAAGGGGTTCTCAGACCTTCGTGCTTCGGGATGCCATCGCGCCCAGGGCCCCGGCTCTGGTCGTGATAGTACTAAACTTTCTAGTGGCATCTCCTCTATTGCTAATAATAATTTCATTGAGAATATCACTACCTCCGTCCCAATTTATGAGGCATACTTTACTTTTTAGTTCGTCCACCAAAAAAAGTATCTTTCCTTATTTAACAACTATTTAATGGCATAACTCCCATTTTATCCTTATTGGGACCCATTTAACATGAAAAATCAATCAAAAAGTAGCACTAAAATAACTTTAATAAGGGTAAAATAGTAAATATAAGTGTCTTCTCTAATTTCTTAAACTTGGTGCCCGGTCAAATTATGCCACGTAAATTGGGATAGAGGGAATAGCTTTTTTTGTATTTACAATTGATTTCTTTTTCGTCTTTTGTATCTTTGGATCTTATGTATTTACTAAATTTTTGCAGAGAATGGAGGATACCATCGTTTATATCATCTTTCTGCAAAACTAGGCTCTCTTCTCCTAGTTCTATTGCTAAACCTTGAAGATGCTTTGCAAAGTGCAGAATGACTGAAAGGCCGGTTTGGGTTCTCCTGTGTTAAAAATGTAGAATAGAAGGCCGAACCCATCCGTAGCCAACTCCTCAATGTTGGCACGACATTTCATTTGAACATATCTCAAATAAGCCTTGTACATTAGGACTTTTCATTTGAATAGACCTCAACTTAGCCTTGTAAATTTTAAACACCGATCCTGTTTTGTCATTTTAACACTTTCTAAAATCAGCAAAAATATATAATGTATAAGTGTTACATGAATGACTTCTCCAAGATATTACTTAAAACAATAAATTTTGAGCAAAATTAAGAAGTGATCAATGAATCAATGACACTCGGCAACTTTTCCAAAATAACTACAAAAAGGAGATTTAACCACTATAA